>NC_139983.1:1882500-1885000 GCF_963993115.1 Abramis brama | reverse complement strand
TTTAGATAGGCCTATAATTTTAATTATATATACATATTTGATATATAAAAAAATCTTAAATATATACATGCATGTGTGTGTATTTATATTTACAAATTAATTATACACAGTACACACATATATTATGTAAACACAAAATTTTATTTTGGATGCGATTAATCGGAAATAATTGTCGCCCAGCACATTTTTTTATTATTTTTTTTCTCAATTATCCGATTCATAAGAAGATCAATATGGCTATACAAGGCCAGCATATTCACTAAACCAGTTAAAGAAACTGACTGAGAAACCCTGTCACTAAACAACATAATATCTATATGCTGAAATGCAGCATAATCAAATGTGTACTTAGCCTTCAGTAGATATCATAAATATTTACACACCACTGTTCAAAACCAGGAGTTTTGAAAGCATTCATTTGCTCAAAAAAACATTAAAACAGTGAAATACATTATTTATAATTTATATTATTCATAATATATTATTTATAATACATTATTTATAAATACAATATTACAATTTAAAATAGTTGAATATATTGTAAAATGTAATTAATTCAGCTGAATGTTCAGCATCATTACTCCAATCCTTCAGAAATCATTTTAATATGAGGATTTGATGATCAAGAAACATTTATGATTATTATTACACTGTAAAAAAAAAATTACATCCCCAAGTCAAAAATTTCAAGTGACCGATAACATCTAAATTGTATTTATTATTTATATATATACATCTATTATTTCTCATTGAGCCAATGTTAACAGACTATTGCAACAAGAATTTCACTTGGGCCAACTGAAAAATTTAGATGTTATCGGTCACTTGAAATTTTTGATTTGGGAGGGTTAGAAATTTTTTACAGTGTATTTGAAGTAGGCATACTAGTTTAAGACACCTAATATATCAAATGTGAATGTAAACAAAGCCATGATTTTGCATTTATTCATTCTAAGGGTAACGCTTTACAATACGGTTCAGTTAACATTAGTTTATGTAATAATGATCAATACATTTGTATACATACAAAAGTATGTATTAATCTTTGTTAATGTTAGTTAATAAAAATCCAGCTGTTCATTGTTTGTTCATGTTAGTTCACAGTGCATTAACTAATGTTCACAAATACAACCTTTGATTTTAATAACGTATTAGTAAATGCTGAAATTAATATTAACTAAGATTAATAAATGCTGAAGTATTGTTCATGCTTAGTTCATGTTAACTAATGAACCTTATTGTAAAGTGTTAGCATTCAAAGAATATGCATGCAGTGACACACTCACAGACAGACACACACACACAGTCTCACACTGTACATGTCATGATGTCATCATCACAGGCTCCGCCCCCTGCAGATGACGGACAGGCGCATGTAAACACAGCTCATCACAGGCAGTGTGTGTGTGTGTGTGTGTGTGTGTGTGGTTGTGGTCAGTGTTGAACAACACGTGTCAGGCCTGATGAAGAGGCAAGTGTTATTCATTGAGTGTGTGTGTGTGTGTGTGTGTTCTCCTGACCTCTCAAACGCCTGTCATTCCACCACAAAACACACACTCTATTGATCAAAGCCCAGTGTCAAAACACCCCGGATCTCAGTGTGTTCTGTGACACCTTCAGGAATCACCCGAGTGTGTGTGTGTGTGTGTGTGTGTGTGTGTGGTTACAGCTGGAGTCTAAACACTACACATGACACACATCACATTAATATCACGGCATTACTCACACAAAACACACAACGCTTCTTCATGTTGTTAGTTATAGCAAATATCATTGCACCGCAGCATATTATAGTTTTACTGCAATACAATATTTAATACATTTTATTGCGTAAAAATTAGAGGTGTAACAATACAGTATATCGTGTCACAATATATATCGCAATACAAAAATGCAACAATATGTATTGTGTATAGTTCACCCAAAATAAAAATTACTGTGTAAAAAATAAATTCTAGTTTTCAGAGTTTTAGTGTCAGAACTGCATTAAACTGCTGTATATAATGCTGAATATAATGTATAATAATGCAATGGGGGAATATTAGTGTGTCCTGATAATGCCAGATGTCTGATGTTCCCAGTAAAAGTGTCCTACATTATTTTAAATATATCTAGTCAGTGACAGAGATCAAGCATATTCATCTACAATAATTCAGTATTTTCATCTTCAGAATCATGAATATTGTTATTCTGGTGTCTCTATTGTCCTGTTCATTGGGTTTCAGCACCAAGTCCAAGCCTGTTCATTTACACACACAATGTAGGATCACATTTAGCATTTCATCATTTTCTGTAAACCTTTTATCATGTGTGTTGGAGTATCACAGTAATATGGTCTCGAGAGTTCAGGATCGTGATGTGTGTCGAGTCGAGACATTATGATTTTCATCATGACATCATATACATGAGAATATGACGTAAACGATCAGATATTATTTTTAATGGTGTAAATGTGACACGACTCCAGGGTTGGACAGAAACTTTAATGCACAGACATTAA
>NC_139983.1:1787500-1877500 GCF_963993115.1 Abramis brama | reverse complement strand
GTTTGAATGTTCTGAAACAAGTAGTAACATTTAAAACACGTTCCATGGTCAATGTATAATTAATGTTTTTGTGGTAACGTTTTGAGAACATTATTAAAGAGTCCTTGATTATGATTTCACTTTTCTAACTAGAGTTAGTGTGTAATGTTGCTGTCTGAGCATAACTAACATCTGCAAAGTTCAAAGCAAAGGGAGATATTTGCTTTTACAGAAATCACTTTATAAGGACTACAACAAACGGCTGGTAGGGTCTACAATGAGCTTCTTCCCGGGTTAGTGACATCACCAACCCCAAAATTTACATACAATTATTTACATAAAATGTATTTTAAACTGTTCCTGAACGTTATAACCTCAGTGTTTGTCTGTGCACTGCATATTTTACAGAGAACAGCTTCCAGAAGAGAGAACAATGAAGGCTGTACGCATAAAAGAAAGATGGAGCAGTTCCCATTTTGTTGGGACAATCTGTTGTTTATAGTTATATACTTATTATTTGTAGTTGTGTTTTCTATTAACAGATCCAATTATAAGCTTTATGTAGTTGCTATGATAGCTATGATGTAGATGAAGGGCAAAGCTTTGCCTCCGCTAGCCTGCTAACTAACGTTACGGTATTGGTGTAGTGTTTACTGGAGCTTTTGTGACACTGTTCACTGCCCCTTAGGAATGTTGTGATTGATTACTGTTTTCCGACAAATATGATTAAATGGTGGATAACATCGTATCTATAAGAAAATTAATATTATTAAAAAAAATACCACTCTGAAACGTCCTGTAAAATCCATGCTTGCAAAATCCGCACATGAAATCCATTCAACACGATCCTCTTGTTCGTTAACATTGTCAGGGTCTGAATCGGGCTCGAAATGGTTTGAAATTGACGCCATCGTTAATATCTACATCTAAGTAGAGCTCGCGGTCATGAAGGGGCGGGACATTTCCCGAACAAGCGCTAAGTGCTGCCAATCACAGCACACTGGGCCAGCTAACCAATCACAGCACACTGAGTCAGCTAACCAATCACAGCACACTGGGCCAGCTAACCAATCACAGCACACTGAGTCAGCTAACCAATCACAGCACACTGAGTCAGCTAACCAATCACAGCACATTTTGTATTTCGGAAGGAGGGGCTTCATCGAAAACGACTAGTTCAACCAGACTGGGGAGAGAGGAGCTGCGATAATGTAAAATATGTGAAAAATAATGCATTTTTTTGTTAACAATCAAGCATGAAAACATATTCTAGTACACCCCCAAAAAAGAAAAAGGGCATAACAAGACCCCTTTGTAAGAGCAATAATCCTTTGTAATTATTTTGGGCAAATAATTAACTCGGGTCTCCGTTCAAGTTTCATTTGTTTACTGAAAGTTCTTGCACAAACAGAAAATAAACAATAAATAAACTGGTCAAAAACTGTGTTGCTCCGTCTTTCTTTCGTTCTTAAAGGAAGTGCGTGAATCTTGAAGGGAACGCCAATTACCGTTAGAACGTTAGCTCATAGCTTGCCAGAACTGTTAGCTGGGGCTGTGTCAGACAGTAATGGCATCTGCCGTAGCTCAGCGTCAGTGCGGTTCAGGAGAGACCGTGTGTTTTACCGATCCGAGCGTCCGTGTCTGAGAGGCTTCTGTCACCTGTCCGGGGCGGAGAGGAGCTGTCAGCACTGGAGCTGATCAAAGATTTTTCCAGGAGACCAAACAAAGGCTCGACTGTGAGAGAGAGACCAGCGCTCCGCCTGCATCCTCACACACACACACGCACACACAGATGCCTGATTACAGACACCACCATCGGTTCTACTCTCTGATGGGTTCTGGCCTTCATTCTGACTCCTGTGAGTTTAGCAGAAAACAGGAGATCATATTTGGTTCATTAATGCGTTGACGTAATTTTCACTGAAACAGAAGCTAAGGTGGGACTTATTGAATGGCCCCTCCCCCTTTTCAAACAGCCAATAGCGTTTAGTTTCCCCCACAGACTGACAGCACCATGGAAGTGAATCCGAGCGCTGATGATACGCTGGATTCAATAGTAGAGATGTGAATAAACTCTAGCCATTTCATTCTTAACCAACGTACAGTTGAACACACAATAAAACTGGAGCGTTTGAGCAGCCGAACACACACTCCAACACATATTGCTCTGTGTGTGTCAACGCTCGCTTCGGCCAGGTTGGTGTTTATAGCAGAGGGGGCGGAGCTTCAGATTCTAGAGCGCATGTGATTGGACAGAAGATGTGATGAGAAGCGGTGATGTCATAATCCCTGATCCATTTTAGCGAAAGTGAGAGACTGTAAGTTTTGAATGCTTATATCTCCTAAATGCGAATTCTGTCATTGTTTTGGAAGCTTATTCATAACCGTAAGGCTAATATATTCATACTAAAAGCATAAAACACTTAAATTTTGATTTCCTTTAAAGTTCCAATAGTCATCCATAATGAAACAATTTTTGCAAAACACAAAATGTGTTGCGTTGTACACGTTTCGCGACACAAAGTGAAATGTCCAGTGAGTGGCGGGACATTTTCCCGTTTAGTTTCATTAGGTTGGAGTTTGTACGTATCACTGCAGAGTGGCGCTAAAAGCTTCATGCTCCATTTTAAAATAACGTACACCTACACTAAACCCTAAACCTACCCGATAGTGTTCACAAAAGCCATGTTCACCATGCATTCTAGCTTGTTTTTGAACTCTTGTCTTTGAGCTCTTTTATCGTGACTTAACCGGAGCTGGTTAATGATGCAAACTCCAAAATATATTCATTTACAAATCATGCACTATGGTAAAAAGTGTTTTGAGGTCATAACATAATTGTGCAAGCAGCCACGTGAAAACAAGTCTTTATTAATCCATAATTGTGTGTGAAAACGATTAAAAGTGCTTGCTGTTTTACTGCCACTAGAGTTCATTTCTGTCGGTTTTGCACTTTGCAGACGGTCCCTTATTCAGACTCGCCTCTCAGCCGCCCGCTCATGGAGAACTATTATAAAGCTTGTTTTGAGGAAAATTGGGTTGTACCTCATTGTCGTATGGGATCAAAAAAAAATAATAAGCGTGATAGGAAAAATATACATCATAAAAGTTGCTTTTTTGTGTTGTATCTTTAGGTTCAGTGTTAAAAATGACACTCAAGAGTTCCATTTGTGTTCCAAAAATGACATTCCAATAATGGCGTTCACACTAAATGTGTCATTTTCGTTTTTGGTCCGGACCAAAGAACAAAGAGAACCGAGCTACAAGTGTAAACACACCCTAAGATGCTGTGAGTACTATTTTCCTCCTAAATATCTTTCACCAGATGTGTTGCATCAGTTCAGAGTGTCAGTCACGTGTCTTTGCTAACGCAGACTGAGGGAAAAGAGGATCCCGTCGGCGGTCACTCACCTCGCTTCACTCCTCCCGTGCTCTGGTCTCTTCGCTTGCTCTGTTTCATACCAATAAATGATGTCTCTCGGGTGTGTGTGTGTGTGTGTGTGTGTGAGGTGAGCCTGTCAGGACACGCATCTGAAGACCACAGGAAGGGCAAAGCAGTGCTTGTACATCAGTAAGTGCGCTGACAGCTCTGACACCAGCCGCGCGCTCCGCGTGCACGGACAGCACACACACACACACACACACATAAATTAGTAATGGCTCGTTACCTGTCAGCACACGCGCTCCGGCCTGCCTTTGTTTACTGTTGCATACGGATCCTCCCGCGCTTTCAGCACACAGTAGAAGAAGACAAGAGCTGCTGGATGAGCTGAGGATGGCAGATACCGACTGGGGCAGATCATGCTCACTGTCAGATTTAACAGGGAAATAATAAATAAATGCGGATTGTTTGCAAGTGAGCTTCTAAACTAAAAAAAAAAAAGGGTGTAGGATTTACTTTGAAACACATTTTCTCAGAAATCGCTAGTAAATTTACATTATAGGCTACTTACAAAGAAAAGGCAAGTAATGTTGAATTAAATGTGACATTTTGAAGTAGAGAGACTGCAGGTGCATTTTCTTGCAAAACCATCAATCATTGTTTAATTTGCAAATTTTGGGTTTTCTTGTTCAGTCCTTCTGTTGATCTCGTATCTGAAGGTTTTCTGGATTATAAACAGTAAAGCTGATAATGTTCTCCTCTCTGTGCTGATTTTACAGTGTCCCCGCAAACTAAAATATGTTCTAAGAACGTTTTCTTAAAGTCCCCCTGTGGTGAAAATCCAGCTTTTAATGTTGTTTATGTGTCTATGTGGTGTTTTTAATCTGCTTTAAGACAAAGCATGTGTAAATTCATAAGTCGACACCATTGCTGAGTATTTCCTCCTTAAAACTGCAGTGAACCAAAGACAGTCTCAAAAACACGCTTTGAAATCGCTGGTGTTTCTGACGTCACAAACTACCTTGTAACCAATCAGATCAACGTGTGATCGTCAACCAGTGGATCTCTGAGCTGAGTGAGTGAGTGGAGGCGGGGCTCATTTGCATATTCATAGAACTGAATGATGCAAGGGTGTTGAGTCACATTCAATATATTTTAGGGCATGAAGACAATTTTTTTAAGGAAAAAACAATTAAATATGTAATTTTGGGGATAAAATTATTAACTACAGGGAGACTTCAATTTTCAGAAAGTTACTTTTGAAAGTAATGCGTTACAATATTGTGTTACTCCCAAAAAGTAACTAATTGTATTACTTAGTTACTTTTTATGGAAAGTAATGCATTACTTTAATTTTTCATACTTTTTCTGACCTGAGTTGGGCTGGGATTGTTTATTTTTATTTTTAATAACAAAAAAGTTGTATTTTTGTCAAATGTAAAGGCCCTTTCGCAGTAAAAGTGAAGTGAATAATCCTCAGGCTGATGGAAACACACATTCACTCCTGAACAGTAGAGGGCGCCGCTCAAACAAACCTCTCAGTGCTGCCGTTCTGGACCACAGAAGAAGAAACTTCAGCACTCTTACTTCAGCAATAAAAACACAAATGTGACGTTTAACTAAAGTCATTTTTGCTTATTAGTATGGTTGAAGTGAATCATCGAAGGTCAGCAGCAAGGACATTGATGAATAAAGTGAGATTAAATACATAAAGTATTCCCTTGTAATTTAACATTTAATGTTTGCATAATATTCTGAGTTTGCATTTCAGTGTTTTTATTCATTCTGAGAAATACTGAATCTGTTTTTGTACAAGTGAGACGAGTAAATGTTCACATTCAGTCTAGAACAATAACCCACTCAGATATTTTGATGTAAATTTAAAGTAATGCGTAACTGGACTAGTTACATGAAAAAAGTAATCTGATTACATAACTAACATTTCACTAACATTTCCATTAAGTTATGAAAACATTATTTCTGAATGATTTTTTTAAATGCTCCAGTCCAGTTTTTGATTGCATTAAGAACATTTCTTCTTGGTTATGTGAACATTTTGAAAATGACTTTCTATTAGTATTACTAACTATGTTTCTCCTCACTCTGGAAACACACTAGGCCTGTTAATCCTCATGTCCTAACTACGCATGATGATTGCTATTTTCAGTGATGTGTTGTTGTATGGCTCTGCCTGTGCTTCATCAGACTCTGGAAGTTTCTGCATATCTTTGAGTCGATCTCGCTGTGAGGTTTTTCATTTCTCAGGCATGTTTCGGAGCTTGAGTGTGTATCAGATAGCAACCGCCTCCTAAAATAAATTAAGATGCCGTAATTAAATTTGCAATCAACTTGCTTTTCCGTCCTGTCGTTTTTAATTTCGAGTGCCACAGTGTAGCAAACGGCATATTTCTACAGTGAATAAAGGCGCTCTTTCACATATGTGAGTGTTTTCAATCATTCCACAGCTCTTGGCCACATTTACCGCCTTCAGAAAAACCACAGGATGTTTTTAGCTGTAATACACAGACTAAATGTTTATGCTCTCTGAAGAACATGTGGGGGCGTGTCCTGTGCAGACGGTTGCCATGGCGCTTGTGTCACCTGATTTATCCTCACGCAGCTGACAATTGCGCATCTCATTTACGTTTGGCTACTTAATTGTAATGAATATACACTTGTTGTGTACTTCAAATATTAAAAGTATATGTATATTAAAAAAAAAATAAAAAAAATAACTACTTTCAGATAATTACTTGCCACTAACTGTAAAACTCAATTTGTAATATTGCCAAATTAGAAGTTTGGTAACACTTTACTATAATGCACTTTAATGATGCATTATAAAGGCATTCATAATGTACGTTATAATGCATTATATCTTTTCATAAATAATTGTAACCAAAGTTAAAATGCATTATTATATTCACTGATTTCGTGTTGCATCTGATAGTGTTTGTTTGTCATGTTTTAATGCATTATACTTACTAAAGGTGTGTTATTATGTATTACAACTGTGGTTACAATTATTAATGAGATCAAACAATGCATTATAAGGTGCATAATTAATGCATTAAAATACCTTTATAATGCAATATATATAATTGAAATACATTTATTTTGTTCTAAGTATACTACAAATACATTTACATATTTATGTACTTAATATAAATAAGCTGCAATTGTACTGTGGTATAATAAATTGATATATACCTAAAGACTAATTTTGTACCTAATGTACTTTAGTTATCCGGAAATAGTGCTGAAGTTCAGCTAAAGATATACTAAAGTATATTTGATTGTGCTGAAGTGAAACTATTGCAAGCTTACTTTAGATATACTTTAAATCACTAGCATTTAAAGACAGAGGTCATACTATCCTTACTAATAGTGATATTAAATCACATTTTAAGCTTAATGTTAAGAAATGCACTACAAATAAAGTTTAATTATAATTTTATATCAGTAAGTCTTAAGTGATATGTCAATAAATATGTTAATGGATTTGAATTATACTTAGTATGAAATAAATATATATTTAATTAGATGTTGTAATAGTTTTTTTCACTAGGGTATAAAGTCTTTAATTGTTACCAAATGTTTCGCATTAAAGTACATTTTAGATCAATATGTTTTTGTCTTATTTTGATGTTGACTGTTTTTTGATATTACAGTTAAAGTGAAAATATTTTGAATATACTAAATTGCACCTTCATTATTAGAAATGAAATATAACTGTAATTTAAAGGAAATAGAAATAATTAGGAAATTATATGTAAAGATGTACTTAAGTCCTACTTAAATGGGTCAGAAACACTAAATTTCAGCTAATTGCATCTATTAATGATTAAAATGCAATTAAGTGTCTGAAAACATTACATTCAGTTAGTTTAAAGTATTAGTAGTTTTAAGAGTGTTCTAAATGCACTTTTTATAAGGGGACACAATAAAACAATTTTAAAATTACAACAACAAAAAAATGAAAATAAAGGTAGTTCATTTGCACATGTACTTTCTGCATTTAGTGAAGTATCCAAAGTTGAAAGTAATGAACTGTGGTTGTGTGTTGATTTGATGAGCTGAGTTTATGTGTGTGCGCAGTGGGAGCCGAGGCTCATTACCGCGGTAAAGCCGCAGTCTATTTAACCCCTGTATGAGGCTGATAAAATGTTTATGTTCACTGTAAGAGCTTTATGGACTCCTCTGGCCATTCACAATCAATGACTCTCAGGGTGTGTGTGTGTGTGTGTGTGTGTGTGTGTGTCTTCTTCTATTCAAGTTACACACACACACACACAGGTTACCAGTCTAACTCTCTAACCATTAGACCACGACTTCTCCATAAAGCATAGACAAATCACAGTTTTCAGTCACGTGACCAGAGACATGAAGGGCAAAACATCAATAGAACTGCAGCACAGATCTGCTAATTCTTGTCACACACTAAAATATGTGAACAAAAAGCTCTTTTGATCCACACACAACTCCTGCTGCGGTCTCTCAATCACCAAAAACAGCTCCATGTAAAAGACACTTAAAGTACGCATAGGCTAAGTAGCTCAAAGCTCTTTTCAATCAACAACAAACGTAATTACATAAACAGAAGGCTTAAATACACGGGAGAAAACAAACCGAACAAGAAACAGGTGCACAAAGCAGTCAGTAACCATGGCAACAAACAAGGGCATATTCAGGAACCTAGGACAATAGAAAAGAAGCGGGAAAATGTGGAACAAATGAAGCAGGAACAGAACAGGTAAACAATGAAATTGAAACGTCCAAAGTCCATAAAACAGAAAATAATCCTATATATATATATACTATCAGTGTCTAGTTGAAATCATTAATAGGTTCTCATAGATGTAATTTTTATGTATGTCATGTATGAGATGGAAGATGGCAGATGAGGATTAATTTCTGACATATGTAATATTAAAACATATTGTCCATTGCTATCAACAATTCCCTGTTGTGAAAAGCAAACACCACCAGTGTTACACTATAACACACCGCTCATGTTTCATTCTCTCAATAATTAAGACTTTCATTTGTCTCATCTGGATTCCATGTGGAAATGAAGTTTCTCCATCATGAGAGTTGCATTGTGGGATTGTGTCTGTCACTCATCACTTGAGTAAAAGTGTTTGCATATTAATGGCCATATATAACACAGATACACTAATAAGCTGATCACTGTGCTCAGACCACCAGTGAGAACAAGACCTTCATCTGAGATGAAGCGCTGCATGTGGCCAACACTCTTCATAAACATCCTTCAGATCAGATTAAAAGTGCTTCAGAACAAAGATGTGTCCCGTCGCATGAAGACAAAGGAAAGGCTGATGTCATGGTTTGCTTCCCTCTCGCTGTGGTGTAATGATGACGACCCATCTGAATGAAATGACCTGCGGTTCTGTAGCGCTGCTGGTTTGCTGCCGACTTTTTTCCTTTTTTGGTAACACTTTAGAATACTGTTCCTTCATTAATGAATAATTACACAGGAACAAACGAGTAACGAATTATTAACATTCTAGTAACTACTATTAACTAACAAGAAACTCTGATTAACAAATTAGTAAGTAATAACGCTCAGATGAATGTAGTAGTTCATTATTAGCTAATCAATAACTACTTTTTTTCATACCTCCCAGAGAACTACTATCTACAGGTTCATAATTAACATGAATAATGCATAATTTATAATAAAAGGTAATGGTAACCCACTAGTAATGACTCAAGTATTACTACATCATTCTAAAGGAACTACTAATTATTTGGATCAGTATCTAAAGTGAAAAACATGATAACTACCTAATATTGACTGAAGTCATTGTAAGCTTTTGAGATTTTTGTAAGATTTTGAATATCAATTCCTTCCAATGGATTTGGTAACACTTTAGTCATTACTAGTGTGTTCCCATGATCTTCACTTTAAAATACTGATCCAAATAATTAGTAGATCCTTTAGAAAGATGTAGTAACACTTGAGTCATTACTATCCAAAACCTTACAAAAGCCTTAAAAGCTTACAATGACTTCAGTCATTATTAGGTAGTTATCATGTTTTTCACTTTAGATACTGATCCAAATAATTAGTAGTTCCTTTAGAATGATGTAGTAACACTTGATTCATTACTAATGAGTTACCATTACCTTATATTAAACATTGTGCATTATAAATATTTATTAACCTGTATATAGTAGTTCTTATAGTCTTCAGTGAGGTATGAAAAATAGTAGTTATTGATTAGCTAATAGTGAACTACCACATCCGACTGAACGCTATTACTAATTCGTTAATCAGAGTTTCTTGTTAGTTAATAGTAATTACTAGAGTGTTACTAATGCATTACTCATTTGTTCCTGTGTAGTTATTCATTAATGAAGGAACAGTATTCTAAAGTGTTACCCCTTTTTTTATTAATTCCCTTGTGCATCCAATTTGAGCAACATATTTGGATCTGATTTTACTAAATTTGTTACTTTTGAATGTTCTCTGAACGTTCCGAAACAAGTAGTTCAAAAAACGTTAGATGAACGTCCAACTGAAAAGTTTCAGAAAACGTTATTTTTCTTGTTTTTGTGCTAACGTTTTGAGAACATTATTAAAGCCCAGATAACTTTGAACGAACGTTTTATTAACGTTCCTGGAAGAACGTTTGTTCTTCACTAAAAGTTCTGAGAACGTTTCCTGTTAGCTGGAATAGTGACCTGCAACACCTCAGCTGATCTAATGGTGTGTTCCTTTTGTGAAGTGGGAAAGTCATTATCTGTGCAAAATACCGCTTTTTTCATGTGATTGTCTTTCAAAAGAGCAAGCACAACAAAGGTTTGTCCATCTTAGTTTTCGAACCTGTGTATTGGAACGTTGTCGACTCAGCTGGTCATTCCCAGCTCCGATGTCCCACTTCTGAGGATAGTATCTACTTGTTTCGGAATGTTCAGAAAAACATTCAAAAGTAAAATTCCATAATGTGTGAAGAATGATACAATGGAATATTCCATTAACGTTCACATAACCAGCAGAAATTTTGTTTAAAACATTTTAAAAACTGTATGTTGTGAATGTTCAGAGCACATTCAGATATAACGTTGTCATAACTTAATTGGAACGGCCAAATCTTTTTTTTTTTCTCAGCTGGGAAATGAGAGGCAGAAACACTAGAGAGACATTTGGCTCTTTCCCAAATGAGTTGGCTGATGTTATTCAGTAACTCCTCATAACAACATCAGTGTAATATTTCGTATATGCGCAGGTTTCTCCAGGTCAAACTGAACAACTAATTAGAGAAGACGTCCTCAACAACAACCGAGTCAATTATGATTTGCATGTTCTTATTTGCTCTTCTCTCAGTGGAAATTGTGTTTATCTGCACAGCCCAAGGCTTGATGTGAATTGGCATTAGACAGTGACAAATTCTGTCCAAGAAAAAGATCTGCGTTCACACAGTCAATTCAAACGAGTGCGAGTGAGTAAAACAGCTTTGATTTGAGCTTGTCAGTGTTTCTCAGCTCATTCACTGAACGTGTGTTTGTGTGGGAATCAAGATTCACCAACAAGATCAAGCTTAAAACACAGAAGCATGGATTATATTCAGCCGGACATTAGTTTAATCCAACATAGGTGACGAGAATGAGAAACAAAAGGATTTGATCATGATTCCAGTCCCATAAGAATATGCTGGGTTAAAAACAACCCAAATTGGGTCCCTTTTTGACTCAGCTGGGTTGTTTGACCAAGCATGCTGGGATATTTTGTTTTTTAAAGTTACCATGCGGTCAAAATTCAGTTCAATTCTGTGTCGATGTTGCAAAATTCGTCAATTATGAAACAAACTTGATTCCGCTTTAAAGCAGCTTTACTCTCTGCACTCCAGGTGTGATACTCATAACTTTTTACTTCAATACCAAAACATGAAAGAGAATAATGTCCGATTTGTTTGTTGTGCGCAGTAAGTCGACTAACCCGTCCCTCGCGCGCTGCGGTGTGAATAAATATGGTAATGCTAGGCTTTGTAGCTGGAGTTGATCAAAGCGTCACGATTAGCTCGGAGCTAAGGCCTGTTTCTGCTGAGATCTTCTTCATGTGTTGTCAGGCTAGCATTGCTGACAGAAACGCTGATGTGCGTTTGGGGGAGGTGAAGTGAAGTCAGTCTTCGCTCAGGGTTTGACTCGGTGTCGTAGCCTCTCCGCTGTCCCGACAAACGGGGATAATTGAAGCAGGGTTTGTTTGTCTGTGACCTGGCAAACACACACCAGCCATGAGCGAGACATCAGTAGCTTAATTAACTGTTAAAGCGTCACACTCCCTTAGCGCTTCGTCAGTGCATGAGGGTTTCCTCGAGTTTACCAAACACTCACCAGGCCTCATGATGGTTACTTAAAATCACCATGAAATCAAAATGGACAATTCTTGTTCTTTATGGCATATTGCAGTGCTTATTCAAAGGGATTTATCCATAGTTTTTAAATTCATGTTCCTGGTAATCTTGAATCAGTTAACTTCCTCTTGCAGCTTCTCTTCTCTTCTCTGATGACGAGGGCGGGGCAATAACCTGTCAATCACATGAGATCCATCAATAGCAAACCACAACCAACCAATCAATTCCCCACAGACAAAATCAAGCCCCACCCTACATTTTTATTTTGAACAATCCAATCAATTGACCAAGTTTACCAAACTCTCACCAGGCCTGTAGGTTATCATTCACAACATGACAGACGTGTGAGCTTGTCTGAAATAAACCCGTTCCATGGGATTCTGCACAGTTTCCCTCAAAATCAGCTGTTAAACGACTTTAATGTCTTTACCCAGCAGCCACTGGACGTCAGCGTCACGTCAGATACATGTTGGATTCCATCGTTGGACAGATGTAAAATTCTGGTTGAAAGTGAAAATTTGGTTGACGTCAAAATCCAATGTTAGCTGGATGTCAGCCTCTAAAATTAGACAGACGTTGAATTTTGGTTACGTAAAATCACTATGAAATCAAAATGGACAATTCTTGTTTTTTTTATGGAATATTGCAGTGTTTATTCTAAAAGTTTTATCCGTAGTTTTTAAATTCATGTTCCTGGTAATCTTGAATCAGAATATCTTCCTCTTGCGGCATCTCTTCTCTTCTCTGATGACGAGGGGCGGGGCAACCTGTCACTCACATGAGATCAGCCAATAGCAAACCACAACCATCCAATCATCCAATCAATTCCCCACAGACACAATCAAGCCCCGCCCACATTTGTTCTTGTTTCAAAAGCGTTTCACTCGGATATACGGCGCAATAGAGAAGAAAAGACAAGCCATACCACAACTTAAAACCAACAAAATATGAAAGTGTAATGATCTTATAATTGTTGTGTGGAAATTTCCATGATAACGTCTGGCAGCAGTTTTGGTTACCTTACCTCACGACTAAATGGTGTTTGACATCAATATGATGTTGGCATGAGATAATTATTTAATACCACGACTTAAAACCAACAGAATATCAACATCAGCAGTCGTGTTCTATGGCAAACTGTCATTGGCATTAGACATTGTCCTGACATTTAATTTTGCTCACCTGAGGTCAGAACTATTATTCAACCAAATAGCAACATTCGAATCATCCCACACAGTACAAAACGATTGGCATTTCACAGGAAATAACCGTCACCAATGACATCTCCATATATGTTTGTCCTACACTTTTTATATTTGCTGTTTTCACTTTAAGTCATTTTGTTTTTGTGATTTTTATTAGTGTGCTTTAAATGTCAATAAAATGTTTTATACATTTTTATTTATTAGTTTTAGTTTATTTTAGTTCAACTAAATGAAAATGACAAATGTTGCAGAGCTGAATTTATATATATATATATTTTTTTTTTTCAAGTAACAAAAATGTTTTTTTTTTTAATGTATGTTTTAGATTTAGATAATGATTATAACCCTGTATACAACTTGTTTTGGTCTACAGAAGTAACTATATAAGTTCCCTTTCGAGGGAACTCGAACTGCTTCGATGACGACACTTTGGGGAACGCCCCCCAGCATAGCGCCTCTGAAGCATGAATGAAACTAAGCCAATCGTGATTGGTGTTGGGTCATGACGTAACGTGTGACGGCATACACGGAAGCTACAAAGAGACGCCCACGCACACAGCAGAGTTAGCTTTCTGTTCTTCAGCAAGCGCTTTCTGTCGTGTGTGTCATATATGGGGCCCTATTTTAACGATCTGAAACGCAAGTATCAAGCGCAAAACGCAAGTAACTTTGTGGGCGGGTCTTTAGATTTCTGCGACGCAAATCTAAAATGTGTTGGTCTGAAGTAGCTTCATTATTCATAGGTGTGGTTTGGGCATAACGTGAAATAAACCAATCAGAGCGTCATCTCACATTCCCTTTAAGAGCAGGCACGCTTGTTCCATGGCGGATTCCTATTATAACGGCGGATTTGCCAGGTGCGCGCCGGCAGCGGTTCACAGCAAAGGAGACCGACGTTCTCGTCAGGGCCGTTGGGGATGGAGAAACACACCCAAATTAACTTCGGTTAAACAGGCGTACGATAATTTAGGTAAATGTGTAAGCTAGATGTATGCTTTTATAATAAACTGTCTATCTATCTATCTATCTATCTATCGTAATAATGTATGATTTGCAAAAATGAGAACTGCTGCGTCTGTGTGTAGATGAGAGAATCAAAGTGTATGCGCATTGTGCACACGCTACATTGATTATGGCCCTTAAAATAGCATATGAATAACATGCGCAACGCTCCACTGACTTTAAACTGTTTTTTTTTTGGTCAGTGGCGGAATTGTTTTCTAAACCTGCAAAATAGCATCAGGGAACGTTTGCGCCGGAACACGCCTCCTCTTTGCGCTGAACCGCCCCTGGGAGCGCAAGTGTATTTCTTAGTTAACCGACGTGCGTCTGTGGAGGGAAAAGTCTGCTTTGCGCGGGTGCAAAATAGGAATGATACATGCGTCGGTGTACAAAGTCAATTGCGCTGGGTGCAAGATAGGGCCCATGGTGTTGTCTGTCAGTTTGCAAGCACTATATATATATATATTATCATGGCGAGTCAGCAATACGGTGTGTGCATCCCTGCCCTCGTAATATCATGGGTGGGGACACACACCAATTGTGTGTTCATTGTTTGGGAGCACAGCACGCTCAGGCAGCTCTCGAGGGATCTGTTTGTGAGGATTGTGAGAAATTACTGATCCAAATACTGCGCTCCCGCTTGGCCATCTTTGACGAGGATGGTCAGGCTCGCGATCCCCGTGGTGTGGCGCGGCGGCTCACATCATGGGGTTCGCAAATGGATCTGACAGTAGGCCTGTCACGATAACAAATTTTGCTGGACGATAAATTGTCCAAGAAATTATTGCGATAAACGATAATATTGTCGTTCGAGACCATTTTCATCTAATATAATGATAATGGCATAATAATGCAGGTACACCTTTTCAAAGATCTATAAACTTTTATTTCTTAAGAATATTAAACATTGAAAACGGAAAAACATTTTAAACATCCACAAAAAATGAACAAAACAACCAAAAACAATAAAAGCAATGGACTCTCAGTGTCTGTTAACAAAAAAAATCACTTGAATAAATACCAAAAACAATAAATAAAATGGATGTAAACAAAATTGCACTTCAAAAAATATTAAACATTAGGCTCAGACATAAATAGTGATACATTCCATAACAGGCAAAACTGCCGGTCAGGACCTTTGTAAACAAATAAAAAAAAGCCTCAACAGGATACCACAGCATTTTGCACTGTCCTCCTGTTACTTTGTCGACTAAACAAACGCCCGAGTGATTGTGTAATTTACTGTCGGGAAGACGGAGACGCGCTTTATTGCGTGTGTATGCTACGCACTGAAAATACTTGGTTAAGATTAGGGGTGAGGAGTGAGTGCGTATTACACGCCATAAAGTGCGTATCATATGCACGCAAAAACTATTTTTGCCGTATAAATGGCACGAGAAATAACATTCGTGGTATAGATACGCATTTTTATGAGATCGGGCTCGCTGTCGCGTTTGGCTTTGAAACCAATTCCATCTTTTTCTTTTTTTTTCCCTCCAACTCACAACTAGCGTCTTCTCTCTCTCCCGGCAGTCGCCACAAGCAGTCCCGCCGGCGCTTTCCCATACAAAGACCATGTGACTGACAAGCGCCGCGGCGCCGCCTCCCCACACAAAGACCATGCAACTGACAAGAGAGTTCACTCCTCCTATACGCTAAGGAACCGAGAGTGGTCATCCAGTCTATTTGATAGAGAGAGAGAGAGAGAGAGAGAGAGAGAGAGAGAGAGAGAGAAAGACGAGGAAAACAAACAAGCATGCAAATGGAATTATCGCGGCCGGAAAAATTATCGAGCTAATTTTTTTTTATCGTGCGATTTATTGATTTATTGACTATCGCGACAGGCCTATCTGACAGGGGATCCTGAGACTGCTGAGGCACTTTCTTGGGATTCCTCTGCCAGTTCCGATGTTCTCCCTCCTCATGCGGAAGCCCATCCAGTGGCTTCTTCCTCACGAGCGGAGAACCCGATGCTTGAGCTGACTGCTTCTGAGGAACTAGACGTGCTCAGCATCGAAGGCAGGAATTTAGGAGAAGACTCGCCACTCTCTGTCTCCGCAAATGAGGAGCTGGTTGAGGTTGTTTCTCGTGCCGTGGACAGATAATATCAGCTGGCCACATGAAAGGCTGGAAGCGCAAGTGAAAAGCAAACTTGATGAGCGCTTCCTGCAAGACAGAGAACAACCTCATCGCCGGGGTTTGCCTTTTTTTCAACGAGTTGTGCAAATCATGGGAAAAGCCACACTCTTCTCGTCTGGCCAATCCCCCTGTATTAGACTACAGTAATATTGTGGGGGCGAGAGAGAGTGGCTATGGGATGATGCCGAGGGTGGAAGAGCCTCTGGCCAGCTATCTTTCACCCGACGTGGCGTCATCCTTAAAAACCCCGGTGCTGCCCACCAAACCCTGCCGCGATACATCTGGTTTGGTAGGCAGGGCTTATATGGCTGCGGGTCCTTCTAAAGGATATTTATGAGGGCAAGATGGGCAACACCCGAAGGCATCGCAGAGTTGCGTAAGGCTGCAGACCTGTCACTCTGAGTCACCAAGCGGCCCACACTATCGGCCATTCCATTGTGGCTATGGTGGTGTCGGAAAGACATTTATGGCTAAATCTGTTGGGCATTAAGGAGAAAGACAGGGCTTTCATCCTAGATGCCCCGATTTCGCCTTCTGGCCTGTTCGGTGACGCAGTCAACACTGTCGTCGACAGGTTTCAGGAGGCGAAAAAACAGTCTGCAACCTTCAAGCACTCAAAATCCAAGAAGTCTGCCTCCAGTCAGCCATCCACCAGCTCAAAAATAGAGTTGCCTCTAGAGCCCCCCCCCCCACCCCACCACACACCCTCAAAAAGCCTGAGGGCATAGACGCTGCTTTCAGTCGAAGCCTCAAAAGAAGGTCCTGCAGGCGAAGAATGCTTCGGGGAAGAGATCCTAGCAAATGTAGGTGTTCCGCACACCGAAAATCATTTTCGATCGAACCCTGCCGGAGAGCCGCTTTAGGGGGTTGAGAACGAATCTCGAACGATACCCGAAGAGAGGCTGGATCTCTTGGTAAGATATTTCGATGCATGGAAAAATCTAACGAATATTTCTCCTTGGGCCCTGTGCACCATTCAAAAGGGGTACAGACTTGCTCTGGGTCGACTGCAGTCCAAACCACCCACCAGAGCAGGGTCGGGTATTGGAACAGGAAGTAAACTCCCTGCTGGTAAAGGAGGCCATAGAACGTGTTCCTCCGCCGGACAGGGAGTCCGGGTTTTACAGCCGCTACTTTATAGTTCCCAAGAAGGATTGGGTGTTGCGTCCAATAATAGACCTCAGGCACTTGAATCGGTCTCTAAGGAGGTTCAGGTTCAAGATGCTCACTATTCCCATCATCGTAATAGATTTTACAGTCTGGACATTCCTTCTACGCCTGGCACTCTCGTGCTCTCGTCCTAAATGTGCCTGTGCGCAGCTTCACACTGGGACAGGCAGGGCTCATTGTGGCATAGTGGGTACTCGTTCCCCAAAGTGTCGTATCGACTCAGTGCGAGTTCCCTCGAAAGGGAACGTCTCAGGTTATGACTGTAACCCTTGTTCCCTGAGAAGGGAAAGAGACACTGCGTCCCTTCGCCACGCCTTCCCCTGCCTGGGAGCGACTTACTTCATCACAGAAGCTAACGCTGTTGTGTGCCGGCGTCCCTTTGTAGCTTGCGTGTATGGTGTCACACGTTACGTCATGACGCAACACCAATCACGATTGGCTTAGTTTCATTCGTGCTTCAGAGGTGCTACGCTGGGGGGGGCATTCCCCAAAGTGTCGCCATGATGCAGTGTCTCGTTCCCTTCTCAGGGAACAGAGGTTACAGTCGTAACAAGAGATGTTTTTCAGTTTGATCAACAAACTGACACATGAGTTAGAATGAGAAAATGAGAAAGTTCTACAATCACTATAATCAGTGGCGACTGGTGAAAAATATCTTAGGTGGGGCTGTCATATTCAGCCGGTTTCAATAGTCTGGTAACCATGGGAGTATTAGGCCTACTTTCTGCCCTTGGTGTGTGTATTGTGCTTTGATGTTTATTTTGTTCTATTCCTTAACCCAGTCCCAGTGGTTCTCAAACTTTTTAGAGTTGTACCCCAAGAGGCTTTAATATCTTTCTGCGTACCCCCACTCTTCAGTCGCACCTTTTTCAGTAAGGGACAATATTTGCCCCCTTAAATCAATTTTTTCAAGTGCATTTTTACCTTTACAAATACCTTTATAAAATAAATAATGCTTTGAATAATAAAATAAAAAAAGTTAAATAGATAAATATGCAATGATGGTAAAAACGAAGTGATGCTTTTAATATTAATATTAAATTAAAACCGCCAGTAGGTGATGAGTCATCGAGTCGTTGCTGTATTTATGAATTAATCATTGAATCATTGACTCTAAAGATTCGTTCACAATCATTGCTGTGTGCTGCAGTTCTGCTGTGGCTTGGAGCTATTAATTTATTGTAAAAATACTGACAACTGGGTTGAAAATGAACATCACTTAATATTAATATTTCGTTTGTTGAACTGATGTATAAAATCAATGTCACATTCGCAATCGTGTGGATCTTCATATAATGTGATCAACATTAAACACAGCAACTCACACAGGGTATGTGTTTGTATCGAAGAGAGTTTGAATTATAGCGATCTCCATGCACAGCCTGTGTCTATATTTGTTCTTCATGCTAGTAAGTGCTGACTTAAATCCCTACTTTTACAAAGGTAACGTACATTGTCGAGAACGGCAGTATAGCGCGATTTGCCGAGGCAGCGATCTGTACGAGACCAGCCTATACATGCTGCTTAAATGCAGAAAGTTTTGACCGCAAAAAGATGAGGTAATTTGATCGTATGTCATGTATTTACAGCATTTAACCTGAGAGAAATGCATGCTCAGTTTAAATCTTATTTTAAGATGAGGTAGTATTAACGTTAAAGGAACGGCAAAATTCAGCATTTTGTTCCCGCACCCCCTTCTGTCACCTCACGGTTTGAGAACCACCACAAACCCAGTTTGAGAACCACTGCCTTTACATCTTTGTAAAACGAATAATAACAATATTACAAACAAAATAATTATTAGTATTAACCACCCAAACACAATTTAACACAAACTGCATGATACCAGTGCTCTGTAAAAAAGTCAGTAATTATTTAATGCCATATTACAAGGCTGAGGCATTTACACAAAAACAAACAAATTGCACAAACTTTCCATTTGCATTTGAAATTTAACTCAAAAAGTTTAGTTACTTTCTCAGACAGGTCCCTCACTTCGGTAACTGTCCATGCTGGATCTGTCCCTGTTGTTTTAAAAAGTAATCACGGAAAGCAAAACAAGGCATTAGCATGACGCATCCAGCTAGCCAGGGGTGCGTTTCCCGAAAGCATCATTGGCCAACTATGGTCGCAAGTTCCGTCGTTACCAATAGAGTTCAATGGACATTGCGATGAACTTGCGACCCTAGTTGGCCAACGATGCTGTCGGGAAGACGGAGACGCGCTTTATTGCGTGTGTATGCTACGCACTGAAAATACTTGGTTAAGATTAGGGGTGAGGAGTGAGTGCGTATTACACGCCATAAAGTGCGTATCATATGCACGCAAAAACTATTTTTGCCGTATAAATGGCACGAGAAATAACATTCGTGGTATAGATACGCATTTTTATGAGATCGGGCTCGCTGTCGCGTTTGGCTTTGAAACCAATTCCATCTTTTTCTTTTTTTTTCCCTCCAACTCACAACTAGCGTCTTCTCTCTCTCCCGGCAGTCGCCACAAGCAGTCCCGCCGGCGCTTTCCCATACAAAGACCATGTGACTGACAAGCGCCGCGGCGCCGCCTCCCCACACAAAGACCATGCAACTGACAAGAGAGTTCACTCCTCCTATACGCTAAGGAACCGAGAGTGGTCATCCAGTCTATTTGATAGAGAGAGAGAGAGAGAGAGAGAGAGAGAGAGAGAGAGAGAGAGAGAAAGACGAGGAAAACAAACAAGCATGCAAATGGAATTATCGCGGCCGGAAAAATTATCGAGCTAATTTTTTTTATCGTGCGATTTATTGATTTATTGACTATCGCGACAGGCCTATCTGACAGGGGATCCTGAGACTGCTGAGGCACTTTCTTGGGATTCCTCTGCCAGTTCCGATGTTCTCCCTCCTCATGCGGAAGCCCATCCAGTGGCTTCTTCCTCACGAGCGGAGAACCCGATGCTTGAGCTGACTGCTTCTGAGGAACTAGACGTGCTCAGCATCGAAGGCAGGAATTTAGGAGAAGACTCGCCACTCTCTGTCTCCGCAAATGAGGAGCTGGTTGAGGTTGTTTCTCGTGCCGTGGACAGATAATATCAGCTGGCCACATGAAAGGCTGGAAGCGCAAGTGAAAAGCAAACTTGATGAGCGCTTCCTGCAAGACAGAGAACAACCTCATCGCCGGGGTTTGCCTTTTTTTCAACGAGTTGTGCAAATCATGGGAAAAGCCACACTCTTCTCGTCTGGCCAATCCCCCTGTATTAGACTACAGTAATATTGTGGGGGCGAGAGAGAGTGGCTATGGGATGATGCCGAGGGTGGAAGAGCCTCTGGCCAGCTATCTTTCACCCGACGTGGCGTCATCCTTAAAAACCCCGGTGCTGCCCACCAAACCCTGCCGCGATACATCTGGTTTGGTAGGCAGGGCTTATATGGCTGCGGGTCCTTCTAAAGGATATTTATGAGGGCAAGATGGGCAACACCCGAAGGCATCGCAGAGTTGCGTAAGGCTGCAGACCTGTCACTCTGAGTCACCAAGCGGCCCACACTATCGGCCATTCCATTGTGGCTATGGTGGTGTCGGAAAGACATTTATGGCTAAATCTGTTGGGCATTAAGGAGAAAGACAGGGCTTTCATCCTAGATGCCCCGATTTCGCCTTCTGGCCTGTTCGGCGACGCAGTCAACACTGTCGTCGACAGGTTTCAGGAGGCGAAAAAACAGTCTGCAACCTTCAAGCACTCAAAATCCAAGAAGTCTGCCTCCAGTCAGCCATCCACCAGCTCAAAAATAGAGTTGCCTCTAGAGCCCCCCCCCCCACCCCACCACACACCCTCAAAAAGCCTGAGGGCATAGACGCTGCTTTCAGTCGAAGCCTCAAAAGAAGGTCCTGCAGGCGAAGAATGCTTCGGGGAAGAGATCCTAGCAAATGTAGGTGTTCCGCACACCGAAAATCATTTTCGATCGAACCCTGCCGGAGAGCCACTTTAGGGGGTTGAGAACGAATCTCGAACGATACCCGAAGAGAGGCTGGATCTCTTGGTAAGATATTTCGATGCATGGAAAAATCTAACGAATATTTCTCCTTGGGCCCTGTGCACCATTCAAAAGGGGTACAGACTTGCTCTGGGTC
The DNA here is from genome assembly GCF_963993115.1 of Abramis brama. Taxonomy (NCBI): domain Eukaryota; kingdom Metazoa; phylum Chordata; class Actinopteri; order Cypriniformes; family Leuciscidae; genus Abramis; species Abramis brama. Next base: position 1,856,138 of record NC_139983.1, on the reverse strand, counting down.
GACTGCAGTCCAAACCACCCACCAGAGCAGGGTCGGGTATTGGAACAGGAAGTAAACTCCCTGCTGGTAAAGGAGGCCATAGAACGTGTTCCTCCGCCGGACAGGGAGTCCGGGTTTTACAGCCGCTACTTTATAGTTCCCAAGAAGGATTGGGTGTTGCGTCCAATAATAGATCTCAGGCACTTGAATCGGTCTCTAAGGAGGTTCAGGTTCAAGATGCTCACTATTCCCATCATCGTAATAGATTTTACAGTCTGGACATTCCTTCTACGCCTGGCACTCTCGTGCTCTCGTCCTAAATGTGCCTGTGCGCAGCTTCACACTGGGACAGGCAGGGCTCATTGTGGCATAGTGGGTACTCGTTCCCCAAAGTGTCGTATCGACTCAGTGCGAGTTCCCTCGAAAGGGAACGTCTCAGGTTATGACTGTAACCCTTGTTCCCTGAGAAGGGAAAGAGACACTGCGTCCCTTCGCCACGCCTTCCCCTGCCTGGGAGCGACTTACTTCATCACAGAAGCTAACGCTGTTGTGTGCCGGCGTCCCTTTGTAGCTTGCGTGTATGGTGTCACACGTTACGTCATGACGCAACACCAATCACGATTGGCTTAGTTTCATTCGTGCTTCAGAGGTGCTACGCTGGGGGGGGCATTCCCCAAAGTGTCGCCATGACGCAGTGTCTCGTTCCCTTCTCAGGGAACAGAGGTTACAGTCGTAACAAGAGATGTTTTTCAGTTTGATCAACAAACTGACACATGAGTTAGAATGAGAAAATGAGAAAGTTCTACAATCACTATAATCAGTGGCGACTGGTGAAAAATATCTTAGGTGGGGCTGTCATATTCAGCCGGTTTCAATAGTCTGGTAACCATGGGAGTATTAGGCCTACTTTCTGCCCTTGGTGTGTGTATTGTGCTTTGATGTTTATTTTGTTCTATTCCTTAACCCAGTCCCAGTGGTTCTCAAACTTTTTAGAGTTGTACCCCAAGAGGCTTTAATATCTTTCTGCGTACCCCCACTCTTCAGTCGCACCTTTTTCAGTAAGGGACAATATTTGCCCCCTTAAATCAATTTTTTCAAGTGCATTTTTACCTTTACAAATACCTTTATAAAATAAATAATGCTTTGAATAATAAAATAAAAAAAGTTAAATAGATAAATATGCAATGATGGTAAAAACGAAGTGATGCTTTTAATATTAATATTAAATTAAAACCGCCAGTAGGTGATGAGTCATCGAGTCGTTGCTGTATTTATGAATTAATCATTGAATCATTGACTCTAAAGATTCGTTCACAATCATTGCTGTGTGCTGCAGTTCTGCTGTGGCTTGGAGCTATTAATTTATTGTAAAAATACTGACAACTGGGTTGAAAATGAACATCACTTAATATTAATATTTCGTTTGTTGAACTGATGTATAAAATCAATGTCACATTCGCAATCGTGTGGATCTTCATATAATGTGATCAACATTAAACACAGCAACTCACACAGGGTATGTGTTTGTATCGAAGAGAGTTTGAATTATAGCGATCTCCATGCACAGCCTGTGTCTATATTTGTTCTTCATGCTAGTAAGTGCTGACTTAAATCCCTACTTTTACAAAGGTAACGTACATTGTCGAGAACGGCAGTATAGCGCGATTTGCCGAGGCAGCGATCTGTACGAGACCAGCCTATACATGCTGCTTAAATGCAGAAAGTTTTGACCGCAAAAAGATGAGGTAATTTGATCGTATGTCATGTATTTACAGCATTTAACCTGAGAGAAATGCATGCTCAGTTTAAATCTTATTTTAAGATGAGGTAGTATTAACGTTAAAGGAACGGCAAAATTCAGCATTTTGTTCCCGCACCCCCTTCTGTCACCTCACGGTTTGAGAACCACCACAAACCCAGTTTGAGAACCACTGCCTTTACATCTTTGTAAAACGAATAATAACAATATTACAAACAAAATAATTATTAGTATTAACCACCCAAACACAATTTAACACAAACTGCATGATACCAGTGCTCTGTGAAAAAGTCAGTAATTATTTAATGCCATATTACAAGGCTGAGGCATTTACACAAAAACAAACAAATTGCACAAACTTTCCATTTGCATTTGAAATTTAACTCAAAAAGTTTAGTTACTTTCTCAGACAGGTCCCTCACTTCGGTAACTGTCCATGCTGGATCTGTCCCTGTTGTTTTAAAAAGTAATCACGGAAAGCAAAACAAGGCATTAGCATGACGCATCCAGCTAGCCAGGGGTGCGTTTCCCGAAAGCATCATTGGCCAACTATGGTCGCAAGTTCCGTCGTTACCAATAGAGTTCAATGGACATTGTGATGAACTTGCGACCCTAGTTGGCCAACGATGCTTTCGGGAAACGCACCCCAGGCCGATAGACCGCTGTCTGATGGAGATAGGCGCGCATGAGCGCGGGCGCGGGCGGGCACGCGCAGCTTGGGGCGCTAACAGAAGCGCCCATAGCTGACTAGATTTGAGCTCGCTGATTGGCTACAGTTTATGTCAAACATGTATATCTTAAATCAGCAATTGGCTAAGCTGCTCCACAGACCCGCCTCTCTGGGGCGATTTCTCCAGCGCCCCAGAGCTGATGAGACGTGCACGCAGGTGGAGGAGACGTGTTGAAAAAGCAGACATTTTTTTATTTCTATCATATTTTTCACATATACTGGGTGTATTTAATATCTTAAACACACAAATACTGACAATTTGTATGTATGATTTATGTATGTATTTACTTATTTATTTAATGAGTGTGGCTCATTAACTGTGGTCTGGCTCATGGGGGGGGCGGCGCCCTAGCGCCCTCTATATGCCAGCCGCCCCTGACTATAATGTAGCGTTGATGCTCAGCTTCGCTGAAAATACAAGCGCATTGAACATGTATCAACCATTTAAAAAAATTATAGAACTTATTCTATTCACAGACCAACATTAAATGAAAGGGCAACACTTTCATTTAAACCACAAGGTTCATTAGTTAACATTAGTTTATGTATTAATTAACATGAACTAACAACGAGCAATACATTTGTTACAGTATTTCTTAATCTTTTTTTAACATTAGTTAATAAAAATACAGCTGTTCATTGTTTGTTCATGTTACTTCACAGTGCATTAACTAATGTTAACAAGATTTTAATAAAGTATTAGTAAATGTTGAAATTAACATTAACAAAGATTAAGAAATGCTGTATAAGTGCAGTTCATTGTTAGTTCATGTTAACTAATGTATAGTTAAATGATGTTAACTAATTAACTTTATTGTAAAGTGTTACCAAACATTGCTTCACTGGTTGCCTCAAGTCTTTGAGTTTTCGCAGCTTCTGATTTTTTCACCGTGTGGAAACGAGAGCGAGTTGTTTTGCGCTGAAGCTCGATGGTTTGTTTTCTCGGTCACAGGTCTATTGGTGCCGCTGGTATTGAGAAATAACTCTGTCAGCTCCGACTACCAGCATCATTCCAGCTCTCACGCGGCGCTCCATTATTCCTCCTTGACCGTCTCTGGGATCAGGGAATTCCCTCATTCCTGCCTGGAAATGGTGCAGACTGTGAGGAAGGCTTATCCTTCATAAGGACCCGCGGGCCGGCGTTGTTTGTACTCGCGCGGGTCATTCATAATGGCCTGCAGTGTGTTTTAACTGGGGCGAGCGTGACTTTCCAATGTTTTTGGCCATCCGTCAAAAGCTGGCGTGGGATAGTGGGAGTGAAACAGATCTGGCGTTCATTACCTCTCTCAACAGGTCCAACGTCTCAGAGACACTTTCATTTCCCGTCTCTGTACGGGGCCGGTGCATTTACATCAGCACAAAACTGATTAAAACCACTTAAGAAAAATGGATGGCACCCCAACATCCGTAGTAAAAACGGTAAGGCTTTACAATAAAGTTAATTTATTAAACATGTATTAACTAACATGAACTAACCATGAGCAATACAATTGCTACTGTTTTTGTTAATCTTTGTTAATGTTAGTTAATAAAAATACGGCTGTTCATTGTTTGTTCATGTTAGTTCACAGTGCATTAACTAATGTTAACAAGATTTGAATAAAGTATTAGTAAATGTTGAAATTAACATTAACAAAGATTAAGAAATGCTGTATAAGTGCAGTTCATTATTAGTTAATGTTAACTAATGTAGTTAACTAATGAACCTTATAGTAAAGTGTTACCGTAAAAACTAAAGAAGTTTTCTCTGGCCTTTCTCTCCGTGGCTCTTTTACGAGGCAGAAACGACATATTGTGTCAATTAGTCACAGAGGCCGTCTCATAAACTTCCCTTTTCTTCAGTGTCTTCATCCCAAGTCTTTGTTTAACATTTATGTTTATTGATACATGAAGATACATTTAAATAATTCAGGGCAAACATTAGCCGCGAGGTGGGTTATTAATAATTGATAGGCTGTGGAATGGGCCTCGGCGCTCGGGGAATGGATGATATTGTAGTAATGCACGTGTAATGGATCTGCCGGCTTTAACTGATGATGGTTATTGTGGCCTCAGAGATGCTAAGAAGGCGTTCGGGGGGGTTTGACTTACACTCATAGACACACATAGAGCTGACGCTGCAGATCGAGGCTTTAATAGATTTGCTCTCTAGCGAGGGCCCTTAATGGACCAGGCCACGATTAGTGCGAGGAGACGAAACGCTGCAGCGTTATTAGAGAAATCCAAGAGTTCCTCTGTCACGCTTTCCTTCATCTCCTCCCTCTGATCGGCTTCTTCAGAATGAACCACATACACACATGTAAACGCAAATCAACTCAACCCAATACAACTCAACTAAGAGACATAGAAGTAGAACGTTATCTGCAAATGTTGTTTGGCAGCATTACTCTGTAATTGAATGAATCGTCGCAGTATAATAATTCAGATTTGTGTTGAAAATGTGGACTTTGCTTTTATATTTACAAACATTTGATATTGAATTTAGAGAAATATTATACTGTAATGGTGTTAAAGAGATAATTCACCCAAAAATGAAAATTCTGTCATTAATCACTCACCCTCATGTCGTTCCAACCCTGTAAGACCTTCATTCATCTTCGGAACACAAATGATGATATTGTTGATGAAACCCGATGGGTCAGGAGCGGCTCCATTGACAGCTGTTTAATTAACACTTTGAAGGCCCAGAAAGGTCGGAAAGACATCGTTAAAATAGTTCAGACATCATGATTACTTACATTTTTCTACAAAAATATGTTCTGAGAACAATTTGCTATTAAGTTATGAAATCTTTATTTCTGAGCGTTCAAAACTTCCAGATTTTAAAGTCTCCCTGTAGTCAATAATTGTATCCCTTAAAACTAATATTTGATCACCAAAATGACATATTTAAGCGTTTTTTCCTTGAAAAAAATGTCTTCATCTCTTAAAATAACTAACTAAATGCATTAATGTAAACATTTGTAATGAACCCCAAACCTCACTGAAGATGATGATTGTAGGGCTGTAGGAATGAAGATCACATGACGAGAGGAGTCGCTCGTGTTCTTCTCATCACACACACACACACACACACACACACACACACACATGCTCATCTGCCCTCCAGTGCTCACTCTTTAGTGCTCACTCAACACCTTTATTATGCTTTAACTTATTCATGTTTTGCTGAACTCTCACAGTGAGTCCAGTGCGATCCGTTCCTCATCTTCTAGAGCGTGACCTTTGACCTGCCCCACACGGGTCACACGGGTCATGCTTGTACTGCACTCAAACTCACATCCATCAGTTTATTTACATGACAAACTAACAGCAAAGAACTGGCATTCAAATAAATGTTTCTGTGCAAAGCCTGCAGTGAAGCGTGACTAATTACATGGCCATGCTGTCTGAAGGGGAGTGGTGCATTCTGGGATGTCTTCAGCGTTACGTGTGTGTATAAAGTGAAACTTCATAATTAGAGAGAGAAATGACAATAGAATTGAAACAAACAAACCGTGTAGGGGGACATAAAAATGTAGAGCACTGAACCCATCCAGAACATGAAATTAGATTTGAAACTGATGCATATAAAAGAGTTCTTTGCTCTTGGACTCAAAGAGAGATGATGGTTTGAGGTGATCCACTGCTGACGAGGTTAACTCGCCGCTCTCTGTCACTAACTACCCTACAGGACCCGCTTGAGAGCATCACGGGTGTGTGTGAGCGACAGCATGTGTACAGTGACAGCGCTCATTTACTCACGGCTCCAGGGAACGCTGTCTCGCTGTCAATAATTTAGGGCCGATGTTCATTTGAACCTTTTCCCCTCAAACAAACCAGGCTTTGTTTCAGCGAGTCCAACGACAGCTCGCGCTCAGAAGCGCTGCAGGCCTGAAGCTCACGAAGCGCATTATCAGCCCAGACGCGCAGGTCGTTAGCCTCACGCTCTCTCTGATGTGCACTGAGACACTGTTGCTGTGCTGCACCTGTCACGCATGTCTGTCTGTCTGATAGATTTTTGACCTAAAATATCTTATTACAGTGTAGTTTTTATGGCATGAAACCAAGTGTAGCGTCAGTTCTGGCAGGTCACGTTAGTCAAGCTCTCATCAGTGACTCTCAGCTGATCCACATCTACCTATAGGAATACGACGCCTATCACTGTATTCATATATAAGCTCCTTCAGTATTATCAGCAGCTCTCGCATTCCTCAGCAGCGAATTACCCTCCTCCCTCCCCAGCTCCTCCTGTCTCAGTCAGTATGGCGTTCTGATTCCCCTCGAATCAGAATAAATTCTCGAATTAGGGCTGTACGATTAATCGCAATTTACATGTAATCGCACTTAAAGGGATAGTTCACTTTAAAATGAAAATTCTGTCATCATATACTCACCCTCATGTTGTTTCAAACCTGTATGAATTTCTTTCTTCTGCTGAACAGAAAGGAAGATATTTAGAAGAATGTCAGTAACCAGACAGTTTTTGGGTCCCATTGACTTCCATTGTAGGAAAAAAATATACTATGGAAGTCAATGAGACCCAAAAACTGTCTGGTTACTGACATTCTTCTAAATATCTTCCTTTCTGTTCAGCAGAAGAAAGAAATTCATACATTCCTTTAAATCGAGATGTCTTATCGCGATTTTAAAATCGCAAAGGCTGCGATTATTTTTTATGCGCAGTTTGTCAGTGATGTACGGCTCTGTAAACGCTGCTCCATCTGAAAGCACTGTGAGTTTGAGTCACTTATAACGTGCATTTGAAAAAACAACACGCGTCAAACATCTTTCCAAAACATGAGAAGCATTTATGAACCTCATCGATCTTGTCCAACAACAGACAACATTTAATAACATGCATTTACTCCAAACTTCATAACGACAGCTGAGCTCCTCCTCCTGTGAGATGATGAGCTTCTTACACAGAATAAGGCAGTCGTGTATTTATAAGTCATGTTTAATCAAAGCGTTTCAATCTTCTGTTTATTCAGCTACAGCGATAGGGATTTCCTGGAATGATGCGCATTATTGTACTTCTGCGGCGGGGCATATTTAGCGTGTTTGCGTGAGAGCGTCAAATGGGGCAGTATTTACTACCGATTAGCCGCACTCCACTGACAAGCTGTGCACAAAATAATCGCAGCCTTTGCCAAATCGCGTGCGATTTTTATCTATCTCGAATTATGCTGTACATTAAAGTCTTGAATTAATGATATGTGCATTGGTATTGCAGGTCACTACTCTATACAGTGAATAGTGATTTTATTAAACAAAATGACTTTGGTCCCCTGTTAGATGGTAAAGTGTGACACCCATTTGCGTCGGAAGAAAAAAAAAAGTGGGTGGGTCCTCCCCCAGAAAAATGTTACTGGAGTAAATACCATTTCATTCTGGTGCCTTTTAATTAAGTAAACTAAACTCCACTTAACGTCGGGCGGCTCTTTGCCTCCACGTCGTGCATTAAATGCACAGCTATCCGTGGATTATCCCCCTAATATGGTAATTTGCCAGCAATGACAACTTAAAGCTGTTATTGATGTTTGCAATGCAATATTTGACTGGAAGGGTACAACGGGCGGTTACTTTCGTCAGTTGCGGCTCGTTGAGAAATATAATGTAGCGATTCAGCGGAAATGGAGTTTAATTTATTAATTTTAATAAAAAAATATATTTATTTTAATTCCTCAAGTGGAATGGATTTGACTGACGGCGCTCTGAAAAGCGAACAGACAAATGCGCTGAATTAGAGACGTTAAAAGTGAGTGGGTATAATATCATTGATCTTAAAAAGTGGGTGGGTCCTGTCCCACCCATATACAATGGTTCCGACGCCCATGGTGACACCTGTTTGGTTGCTTTGCCATTTCTTGCCATCACAAACACACTATAAAGATTGCAGAATTTTCAGTTGATTCGCTGCATTGCTGCAAAATGTTCAGTTTTCTCAGTTAAATTACGTGAACTGGATGTCTTTTAACACTGGGAAGTTAGTTGAACCATCTGAAGATTTTCAATGAAACAATGAACACAAAATCTATCTATCTATCTATCTATCTATCTATCTATCTATCTATCTATCTATCTATCTGACTGTCTGTCTATCTGTCTCTCTGTCTATCTATCTATCTATCTGTCTATCTGTCTGTCTGACTGTCTGTCTATCTGTCTATCTATCTATCTATCTGTCTATCTATCTATCTATCTATCTATCTATCTGTCTATCTGTCTATCTGTCTGTCTGTCTATCTATCTATCTATCTATCTATCTATCTATCTATCTATCTATCTATCTATCGATCTATCTATCTATCTGTCTGTCTGTCTGTCCGTCTAAAGCGACTCAGATGTCCATGTGTAGGAGCGTGCCTCCTCTAGTCTCTCAGTGAACAGATGGTTTGGTTAAGCGTTTATTGCTCAATCTAGTCTTCACGGCTGCAGCTCTTTTAATGAGTGTGAGGCCTGTGCGGTTTAATTCATGAACAATAAACACCCTCCAAACAACTAATTCGTTCATGCATATTTTCGCACACTTCAGCTCTCTTTGTGCTTGTAAAATGTTAAACCAAAAGCTTTTAGAGTTGTTCTTCTCAGTCGCTAATTGGAATTAATAGGCCATTCCCACAAAGGACAGCAAGCCTTTCCAGTGCTATCGGGGCCTGAGATTGAAAAAGCCTTTAATGGTTATTTTGGAAAAATGACAGGCTTTCCATCCTCTAGTTTGCAAAGAGTCCATAAAGAAGCTTGTGACGTGAACGCCGTCTGCAACCCTGAACATCTGCAAGGCTTTGAGAGCCAACAAAACAACCTCTGTTGCCACAATCTTAAGAAACGTTACAAGCTCTTCTCCAAGTGTGATGAGCTCTTGCCAGCTGAAAGCACTAAGAGCTTGTGGAAGAAGACTGAGATCTCTGGGTAGAGACTGTGGTGTCTTTCTGAGTTACTGCAGAACCAAGCCAGACCTCGCAACACTTCAACACACGCGGAGCCAAAACAGACACTTTCCACTGAGTTAAACTTTCAACTGCATGGAAGTTTATGAACAACTGCCCGTGTTGCTCCAGGGACACACAGAGGAAAAGTAGTGAGGAGAAATAAAACACTCAGATTACATAAGAGATTCAGTTGCTTAAAGAGAATCTAGCCCTTTTTCCCAAGACTTGATGTAGTTTTCAGGCTCTACTAGAACTTGAATGTTGATTATTCTCCTCATATTCTCCATTGTTGCAGCTCCTCTCTTCCCAGTCTGTCAGTAACGTTCTGTTTACTTCCTGTCTCTATGAAGCCCCTCCTTCTGAAAAGCAGACTGTGCTCTGATTGGTCGGCTGGAGCAGTGTGTTGTGATAGGTCGAGCGCTTCGAGTGTGTTTGGGAAATGTCCCGCCCCTTACCATAACCGCCAGTTTAACACACTACTAACTAACTCAACCAGGCCCCGCCCCTTTATTCTGCATATGAATTATTTAACCCTCGTCCTTCCCTTGCACTTTGTAAAATCTTTCCCTCGTGGATCAAAATAACCTGAAACTTTTTTTTTTTCTTTTTTTTTTTTGTCCAGAAAGCTTATTTTATTTTATTTTGATAATATTTTTTCTATTTTTTAATGCAATTTCTTTGGAGATTTTTTGTTATTTTTTATTTTATTTACCTTTAAATTACTAGATTTGATCAATAAATAATGAATAAATAAATAAATAGTAATTTAAGCACATTCCTCACATTCTTTCAACTTAAATTCAAAATAACTCACAATTTCATGCATAACCCTTTTAATTCAGCTCAAAATATCTTACATTGTGTGTATTTGCCGAACTCTTGTGGAAAAGAATAATATAAGATGATATTTCATGACTCTAGATGGCCTTATAGGTCATATATGGAGCAAATGAGCTGTTCCGCTGGGTCCTAAAGTCAGTTCTCTTCAGTATGCATTCACATGTAGACATTATAAAAAATAAAAAAAATTTGTAAAGTTTTTGCATTTTTAGTTTGAATTTTGAGCATTTTTAGGTTTTTCTACACTCTAAAAAAAGATGGTTCTTTAAAGGTTCTTTATAAGTAGTTCTGTTTAGAACCGTATCGTCCTGAAGAACCCGTTATATGCTGAAAAGGTTCTTTGTGTTGGAGTTTAGGGTTCTTTAGTCCCGCCTTTTTGTTTTTCAGGTCTGTAACGATCAAAGCCTCCTCATGACTGATGTTCTGGAGCTCAGCTGTACAACTACAGTTACGACACAGACTCTCAACAGGGAAATGATTTCTTTTTAAAATGTCTATAAATTATAACTTTAAAAATTGTAACTGGTTTCCTACCAATCATGTCTTTTTCTCTTTTTAGTGTAACTGAACATGTAGGTGTGATGTAAGGATACTCATCTTCTCTTCTCCACAAAGTAAGTAACAGAGATATGGAATTTATGTTCAATATTGTTGTATTTATTTATTATTATTATTACTTTATGCCTCAACATACCCAGTCACAAAAAAAAACAAAAAACAAAAACATTAAAGCTATACCATGACTTTATATCACTTTTCCCTTTTAACACGGTAAAGGGCTCATTCTGTCCATTTTTGCTAATTTTGGCCTTCATGAACATAATTGTTTTTACATAATCAACTGGAAGAGACACAATGTAACTGTAAACTCGATTGTGTATTTCAGATGCTGTCATGCATCATAACCTCATCGTCTGCAGAGAGAAACTGCCACTCAGAATACACACATAATGAAGGACGTAAAGACATTATATGGGGATTGTGAAGATATTCACTGGAACTTGGGCTGTGTCCCGGTTCAGGGTCTGCTTCCCCAAAGGCCGCATTTGAAGACGGAATGCGTCACAGCGTCGCGACGAAGGCTGTCCCGAGTCGAAGGATCCTTCTAATGCGGCTAGCGTCAGTGTGGCCAAGTCCGCGGTTTTACGCTATTTATGCTACTTTTAAAGGGTTAGTTCACCCAAAAATGAAAATTCTATCAGTAAATACTTTCGTTCATCTTCGGAACACAAATGAAGATATTTCTGATGAGATCTGAGAGCTGTCTCACTCCTCCATAGGCTTCTCTGTAATTGAAACTTGCCGACCCCTTGAACGAACCCTTTAAGTTGTTGCCGCGGGTAAATTCATTTGCTTGGGTTGATTTCCACCCCCGTAAGTACGATTTCGACGCTCCAACACCCCAAAACATCTCTCAGACGCACAAATCCAGTGGAGAATTCGGCCGCCCGAAGGAGAAGAGCCGATGGGGTCTTTGGGCTACTTTTGTTGCACAGACCTGGCAACCCTACCGTCCTTCTTCCCCCGGACCGAAGGACAGAACGAGGAACAGCAGCAGCCGAGAGAACCCAGACCGAGAGGAGGAGCTGATCCAGATATTTAGAGAGGAGGACATGAAGTTTCAGAGACAGAGCAGGGAGAGAATGCTCTGTTTTCCTCTCTTGTGTTTTCCTCTCTTGACAGATTGGTAGAGAAATAAACTTGTGGTTATGTGAATTACAATTTGTAAATGAAACAAAAAACAATGTCTGTGCATTGTTTATGTTTGTAATGCAAGTTATAACTTGTAAATGTAATAAAGAAATTATTCTGTACATTTATTTTGTCATGTCAGTTAATTTGTACATTTGATACAAAATAAAATTGTTCGGTACTTTTTTACTTACAGTAGCCTACTTTTTTACAACTATTTACAAGATAAGTTACGTTTAAGATAAGAAAAACTAAATAAAAGTTTAAATTAACAGTATCCATAAAGCAGACAGCGGCCCTCCAGGACCGAATGTTATCCCTGATCTATAAGACATATTTTTAGTGTTTCTATTATATACTGTTCATATTTTTTTAAACAATATCTATATCAATAACAATATGTTGTGATTGATCCGGTCTCGTGTCTCTCACGGAGGACTTTCGGAAGCAGAAAAGAAGGAGCAACGACAGTGAAGGGTGAGAGAGGACCAGGCCTGGACTGTGTATGTTATGTTTCGTTTTATATGTGTGTCGTCAGCCTTTACTTTAGCTTTGTATTTGTTTATTTTATGATTATTAAACTGTATTACACATTTGCTGGTTCCCGCCTCCTTCTTCCCACAACAACATACTTTGCTCCATTCATGTATTCAGCAAACACCTTTTGTTAAAGCACTTGTTGTCACTTTTGCTACAATCTGTGTCATTAAAAAATAAATGTAGGCTAGCTAATTGACACAACATGCTGTTTTTATTTATTTATGTAAAACTCAAATAGAGGCAACAATATCAGGCAGATAGAGGACTAAAAAAACAATATTAATAAATAATATATAAAAATAATATTAACAATAGTAGTATTAATAATATGAAGTTACTAATATACTAATTTCAATGAAAAAATATTGAAAAGGTTATTTATAACACCATTAACGTCTTATATAGCACTTTCAAAGCATGGTTCTTTGTGGAACCTTATAAAAAGGGTTCTGCTATTGTAACAAGCCGAAGAACCCTAATCTGGTGCCGTTTAGAACCATTTTTCTGAAGAGTGTGTGTGTACCGAAGCATTCCTCGCATTACATTCATTCCTAAGGGGGTCACATTTTCAACCACAAAACTTTCAGTTTTTAAAAATGTTAAAAAAATTAGTTTCGGGTAAAAATAACATATTGTGACGTGTTCGTTCCCGGAAGAAACTCAAGACTACAATAGAGGCGTTTCAGGAGTTCAGAAACACTGATATGGAGAAGAGCTGGGGCAGAATAGGTGATCTTTAAAACGTCTTTCTTTAAACTAAACCTATAATGATCCGTGTCAGTGTTCTCTGGCTCAGACTCAGCATAGCTGGAGATTTAGTCGAGAGATGTCAAATACACAACAAACACAATCAGAGACACACGAGAGTAATTGTGGACTACGGTCCGATGCACTCGTGCAAGTTCATCACCGCGTTCGCATCAGCGCACACACATCAAAATAATATGGAAATTCTGTCTGAATTAAGTGAATAAGCCCTTTTCATCTGGTGCCATAAGGCATGTAAAGCAATGACGTGGAATAATCTGTCATTGGTTTTTTGTGGCCGTCAGCACTAAAATATGAGGCTTTATTCCACTTGCCTTCAAACGCCTGTAAGACTGTTTAATGTGTTAACCAAACGCCCCGCAGGACTCGCTGATGATAATGGATCAGGAAAAACAAGCAATATTCAGCTGGCATAAACTGATTTGTGCTCTGAGGAGACGCATAGGGAAATTATATTTACAGCAGAGATATCAATAAAGCACACATCCCTCCGAGAGCGCAGAAACACATCTCAGAAACCAAGGGGAAATCTGAAGGGACGTGTTTAAAATATTTCAGTAATGACATTTGAGAAATTTAGCTTGTGCAAGACTCCATTTATATCTTATTTATGCAATTAATCTAAATCTTTGTCTTGTGTCTTAGTCTAAATGTTATAGTAAAAACAAGTATCCCATTACTAATTGCCATAATAATAAACCTCGTTCAGTTTTGTTGCATTTATGTTTTAAAAGCTTTCAGTGTCTGAACACAAGGCTTATGTTGAACGAGTGTGTTAGGACAGAGACACTGATTAACACACGCTTGATCTCCATTGATGAGCTTTATCATGTATAAGCTTCTGTGTTGAGGATAGCAGCGAGTGGAGAGTTGGTGACCGTCTCTCAGGCTCATAAATCCTCCACTGAATCTAGTGATCAGATTTACAATAAATGCTTTTTTAGTACTAGTGATATGTGATAAATTAAAGACATGTGAGTGGCATGGGGTGAACTACATTTTCTCTTGCTTCATTCATGGTAATACAACCTCTCTAGTCCAACACACACAGACACACACACACACACACACACACACCCTCTCTCTCTCTCACAGTCACACACGCACACACACACACACACACACACACACACTCAAACACACACACACTCACTTACACACACACACACTTACACACACACACACACACACAAACACACTCAAACACACACAGACACACACACACACACACACACGGGACGGGCATCAGATAATGTCATAGAGATATAATGAAAGTGTAAAACACAGAGACCCATCTCAAGCGTCTCTCTCACGACAGATCAGATCTCACACACACAAATGTTATGAATCTTTGACCAAATTATCCTTCAAAAGTTCTGAACTGATATGATTTCTTCCATCTCACATACATTCACACAGATCAAAAAACAAAACACGATTTTCCCCCGTAATAAAGCGTTTTCATTTCCACAGATCTACACACACGAATGCTGTTCATTCTCCAGAACACACACACGTGCGCATCTTTAAACACACACATCTGTAACACACACACACACGTGCGCATCTTTAAACACACACATCTGTAACACACACACACATGTGCGCATCTTTAAACACACACACACATCTGTAACAGAAACACATCTCGAGAGACACGGGGCTGATTAGCATTTATGGTACCAGACGCCATTAATAAGAAATGAGAAATCAATACAAGTCATTATACAACTATGCAAGATGAAATATTAACAACTTGTGAAACTGACCTGAGGATTTCTTTTTCAAAGTCAAGTGTCCGAACAAACACATGAAGAGCACATCCGTAACTCATCACTGCATTCTGCTTATTTCTGTATTTATTGTTTGTTTGTGTGCTTGTTTATTAATCTCTGTACAGTCTGACACGTGTGCGCTATAACACTCTCTCCAGCTCCGACGTTTCCTCCACGGCTACAGGATCCACGAGGATTTCACAAACAATTTACGGTAAATTGCAGGAAAATTGGCTGCAGATTCTGGAGGAGAAGAACTGGGTTAAGATGATTTGGGTATTTATTCACTGAGTTCCTCAGGGCTCTCCTCTTTCAGGCTTCCCCCAGCACTCATTCACCGTTTCAAATGTATTAATGGTCCGTAACTTTTCCTGTCTGATCTCGGACCTCTGGCTAATGAAAGCGGCATGTGTCCGGGTCCCGGCGCGGTAATCAGCCGTCCTGACCTCCAGATCCACAATCACTCATCCTATCCAGGACTGTTCCCAGCTGGGGGAACGACACCACCATCTCCGCTCTCGAAAACTGTCCAAACACACATCTTTTCATCAGATCACCTGATCACTTTCTGTTCTATTTGATTTGTTTTTCTGAAAAAAAGAAAAGGAAAACCTTGCTGTGTGTGCTAGCCTTCCTGATGGAGATCTGGTTCCACTGTCGCCTTTTCCACATTTGTTGCCATTGGCTTGGCTTGCTTAGTTGGGGACATTAAATTTAACATTTAATTTAATATTCAACAATATTATTGATCTCCTGCATTGACACCATTATATGAGAACTGAACTGAGCTGGACGATGACATCACTGTTTTCTCCAGAGCGGCTATATATATATATAAATTAAATTAATAACTTTTTTTAAAACAAAAATGAACCATCCCTGAACTACTTAAGCTGGACTGTGACTCTATTTTCTTCTGGAAACAAACTTTGTTGCATTATGTCCCTGTAATCTCTGTAAAGCTTTGAAACACTCTGTGTTGTAAAAAGCGCTGTATAAATAAAGGTGACCTGACTATTGACACTGCTATTGTCTTGTTATTGAGTTCGCTCTTCTGTCCCTGTGTGTTGTGTTGTGTTTGTGTGTTTTCCACTGGCTGTGTTCTCTCATGTTGTCATGTTTAGTGTGAACACGCGGCTTATGAGTGTTCTCATTTGCTCATGTTCGTGTCTCGGTTAGTTTGACACTGTGTCTGATCATCCTCTCATGTGTTGTCCTGTCACCGTATGCCTTGTCCAGATGCTGGTCTTGGTTTGGTGTTTTTGTTTTGTTTTGTTTTTTTATTAATAATGCATTAATTATTTCTGCATATTGAGTCCTCGTCTCATCCCTTCTCCCAATCCTGACAGCTTGCATGTCTACATGTCTTCAACAGGAGCCACTCACCGGCTCTTGTGGCCTCTTGCTTTATTTTAGGCAGTTTGGGATCTATTTCTGCACAGTTTTGGCCATCCGAGAACTGCTTCCACATTAACACACGACACAGAAACTGCTTCCACATTGAGAGCTCCTCACCTCAGTCTCTTCAGACACACCGTAACTGCAGTGTTCTGCTGTGCTAGAGCTCAGAGTCAGACTTTGTGAAGAAGCCGACAGTGACGTCAGCGTGAAGCACATAAAACAGCCTGTATTATCCAGAAGTGTGAGCCGAGTGTTTACAGGGAACGTCCCCTGCCACCCGACAGCTTAATGGACTCTTTAATAGTGATTCATTGCTCATCTTGAGAGATAAAAATGGATTTCTAACAGATATTTAATAACAACATAAAGCATTTAACAGGTACAGAAGCCAAGGCTATGTTTGGTGAACGAAATTGAATTCCTTTTACAGAGCGTCCTGTAATTCCTGTGCTGCGTTTCACTGTAGAGTAAAACCATGAACCAACAAATGATCTGAATCCTCATTAGCATCAAGAGTATCCAATGATCTTATTAGATCTCTTATGAAACCATTAAAGTTCGGAGTAATTGATGAAGGCTCACTTGGATGTCTCTTGTTCAGTTGTGTAACGTCTACAAACCTGGCATGAAATACGCAATGTTAAACATCATGTTGCCATTTGTACCTTCATATGGAAGATGAGGCTGTAATCCAGAGCTATTATTGATTACCAGCTTCATCTATCTTTAATGAGGGCATTAAATACTTGTTTAGGAAGCACAAGTCTGGGCTTAAGTGGTGTTTGTTGCACCAGCTCATAGCGGTGGGAACCCAGGCTAAACCCCCTATGGTGAACCAGCTCAGATCAGGGGAAGCTATTAGTGGAATGATGTCATGGCGTTCTGCATCATTCAAGGGCAAACAGCAGCGTATGCATTATGATGGGCTGAAAACAAGAAACGTGTATGATAAAGTTACATTTGCATCATGAATGGCAGCCAGAGACCCCAGCGATGTGGTTGTAGTTCATGATCTACTGAAGAGAGGAACGTTACCGAGATGACGCAGCGTGAGGCGGGTCGTGCGGATCCTCAGTCGTAATGCACAGCAGCGTATCGATTATCTAAATATCTCACTGTTGAGTTATCATCACATCATTAGCATCTGCTCCACAAGGGCTTTCGGCTGAGATCCGGCAATGGACCTGCTATTGATCTGAAACAGCAGATGGAGAGAGAGAGGGGCAACAGGCCGTGGGTCTCTTCTGGGTCCTGCTCCACATGTGACGTCCTGAAGAAGTCCTGGGAGACATGAAGCCCCATACGGCACGCAGCTCTGAAACTCAGCGAAGTGGGTTCAGCTTAATAATGCGACTGTTAGTGGTGTTAGTTTAGTCAAGAAGTAGGCCATCATACTGAAAAACTGCGGAAGCTCTAAGAGGCCTTGGATTATTATTATTTTTCTGTGTTGTTTTCTCATGATGACGACTTATTTTTCTCGTTATATTGAGATACCAAAAGTTGTTTTCCTGTGATCTTGACTTATTTTTAATGTTATTTTAAAGTTGTTTTCCTGTGATCTTGACTTATTTTTAATGTTATTTTAAAGTTGTTTTCTTATGATCTTGACTTATTTTTAATGTTATTTTAAAGTTGCTTTCTTGTGATCTTGACTTATTTTTAATGTTATTTTAAAGTTGTTTTCTTATGATCTTGACTTATTTTTAATGTTATTTTAAAGTTGTTTTCCTGTGATCTTGACTTATTTTTAATGTTATTTTAAAGTTGTTTTCTTATGATCTTGACTTATTTTTAATGTTATTTTAAAGTTGCTTTCTTGTGATCTTGACTTATTTTTAATGTTATTTTAAAGTTGTTTTCTTGTGATCTTGACTTATTTTTTATGTTATTTTAAAGTTGCTTTCTTGTGATCTTGATTTATTTCATAAAGTTATTTTAAAGTTGTTTTCTTGTGATCTTGACTTATTTCTCGATATCAAGTCAAGATCACAAGTAAACACATTTTGTTATCTCGAGATTACGAGAAAATAAGTCGTGATCCAGAGAAAACAAGAAACAAAATATATATAATCCATGGCCTCTAAGGGCTTCCGTAAAAAAACACAGAGCACCCTAGTGAAATTGATTGGTGAGATGCAGTTTATGTGTCCTCACAACAACCCCCCCCCCCCCCCCCCCCCCCACACACACACACACACACACTGGTATCTGTGCCATTAAAATAACAGATCGGGACACGATACTTCCTGTCAGGAAAGGGATATCCTGAGGCGCAGCGATATAGACCTTAAGTGCTGACAAAGAGTATCTAGTGTTTTTCCCACAATGCCTTTTGAATGCACTAGTGGACAAACACAAAGTTCAGTCTGGTCATCCGAAGCTCAACTCTTCTCATAATATACGCACGTCCATGTTTAAACGTCCATTGTTATAACATTAGGACGCCTGCTCTGACGCATCAACACAGCCGAAAATAAGGACAGATTTCCTTTGAGATCATCTCGTCCAGAAGCCAAAGTTACTTGTGTCTTTATTTCTTTCTTTCTCTGCGCCCGTTTGTTTTGTAACGCTTGATTACCTGAGAATGTTCTCAAGTTTACGTATTGTTTCCGCACCATGAACGATGTCATAAATATTTGCTGTGCTCTAAATATTTTCACAGGCAATCAAAATCCTTTCAGCGCTGCACATCCATGTGAACAAAGACCAACACAAATAAACGTCTCGAACATGCAGGCGGAGGAAAACACGTCAACACTGTCAGGGAAAGCTGACTGGCGGCTAAGATTACTGAGGATTTGGTTGATGGAACTTTGACACGTAACTGTGAAATAGTTTCATGCAACATACCGAGCGAGGTGTCTGTCAACTCCTCTTGGCTCTGATTATCAAAGCATCGGTCTAAGGTGCAAATCTGGCAGCAAACAAACCCTTGTTTTGGCATCACATATGAAAGCAAGAGATTACTCTGTCTTATAGCCAAATAAAACTAATTTGAAGCACACAGATGTTTGAGGAACGCCACATCTGAGCTGGACCGTAGAGCGTGATTTCACAAACAAATCTGACATTACCTAGCAAACAATTTTGCGTTTAAAATACATCTATTAGCCGTCCAAACACAGCCCTGACGTCTGGCCTAAAACAAGGCAAAATTTGGTCTGTCAGTGAAAATTTTATAGACGGATAAACCAGAGCCCAAGAATAGATGCACAGGATACGCATAGAACATGTCAAAGAAAAGAAACCAAACACCTTGTAATCACTGTTGACTTTACTTACATGATGGAATTTCATACATCTCGTAAGTTATTTTGGCAAAACGACATGTAACCAA
Organism: Abramis brama; assembly: GCF_963993115.1. Lineage (NCBI taxonomy): Eukaryota > Metazoa > Chordata > Actinopteri > Cypriniformes > Leuciscidae > Abramis > Abramis brama. The sequence continues at coordinate 1,836,403 of NC_139983.1, read as the reverse complement.
ATTCAAGGTTATTGTGTCTAGAAGTGTGTTTCTCATAGCCGGACTATATCGGGTCTATAGTTAATCGAGACGGTGAATGACGGCTATTGCTCGCAGGAATACTATCATATCACACGCTCAAAACTACGTGCTTTATTTGTCTGTTTTAGAGGTTTGTGGAACGGAAATGAAGGGCACGTTCTCAAAACTCCATTGTCTCTTACCAACAATTTCAATTATTCTCAAACTACTCCATCATCTCTGAAGGATTTGAGTTTCCCCGTGACGCACAGCTCAAATTGACTGTGATCGTTTCTGTGTGTTTAATCAAACTGAGCGAAGCAAGATACCACAGACTCCCAATAAAATCAATCAAAGCCCAGAATGACATTTTAATATCAGCTACACAGAAATCTGCAGAAAGGTGTCGGGTCTATAGTTAACATAGTCTGTGAAATGACGGCTGTTGCTTGCTGGGTAGTTGTAGAGTCCTTCCTCTCGTGACTCAGGGCTGGTAGAAGTCCTTGAACGCGAGCCATGTTTAAGACTCCAGCTGCAGAGGATATGCCCTTCAACCCGAAACGCCTCACTTTTGACTTTCTGCTCATTGGAGCCGCTGCAGGTGGATCCTCAATCTCAGAGGGTCATGTGACACTGATACCGAGCACTTTTTATTTTGACAGCAATGGATAGCACTGGATTGGGAGGACTCAAGTAAACCAGGAAACACATTTTTCAATACAATTCATCTCGGGAAGCATGTTTCTCAAATATCTGCATTATTAGTTAACCTCAGACTGCAGGTCACATGCATTTCACAAAATGTTCAAGGCAGAGGAAAAGTGTTTAGGAAGGGTGTCGTTCAGCACGTAGGAAATAAAAATCACAAACAAGATCACTTTGACATCTCATTAACTGAAAATTTGATGGAAATCAAACGGATCAAATTCCAGCATTCTAGAAAAATGTAATTCCCAAGCTGTAACCTAGTATGATTGTTTGTTAAGTTTGTTGTAATAGCCAAATATATGTATTAGGGGTGTAACGGTATGTATTCATCCTGAACAGTCACAGTACAGACGTCACGATTCGGTGCATACAGTCAGATGACGAATACAGTCAGATGACGAATACAGTCAGATGACGAATACAGTCAGATGACGAATACTGTCAGATGACGAATACAGTCAGATGATGAATACAGTCAGATGATGAAGACAGTCAGATGACGAATACAGTCAGATGATGAATACAGTCAGATGACGAATACTGTCAGATGACGAATACAGTCAGATGACGAATACTGTCAGATGACGAATACAGTCAGATGACGAATACAGTCAGATGACGAACACAGTCAGATGACGAACAGTCAGATGACGAATACAGTCAGATGACGAACACAGTCAGATGATGAACACAGTCAGATGACGAACACAGTCAGATGACGAATACAGTCAGATGGCGAACACAGTCAGATGACGAACACAGTCAGATGACGAACACAGACAGACGACGAATACAGTCAGACGACGAATACAGTCAGACGATGAATACAGTCAGACGACGAATAGTCAGACGACGAATACAGTCAGATGATGAACACAGTCAGATGATGAATACAGTCAGATGACGAACACAGTCAGATGATGAATACAGTCAGATGACGAATACAGTCAGATGATGAATACAGTCAGATGACGAACACAGTCAGATGACGAATACAGTCAGATGACGAACACAGTCAGATGACGAATACAGTCAGATGACGAATACAGTCAGATGTCAGATGACGAACACAGTCAGATGACGAATACAGTCAGATGACGAACACAGTCAGATGACGAATACAGTTAGATGATGAATACAGTCAGACGACGAATAGTCAGACGACGAATACAGTCAGATGATGAATACAGTGAGATGATGAATACAGTCAGACGACGAATAGTCAGATGACGAATACAGTCAGATGACGAACACAGTCAGATGATGAACACAGTCAGATGATGAATACAGTCAGATGATGAATACAGTCAGACGACGAACACAGTCAGATGATGAACACAGTCAGATGATGAATACAGTCAGACGACGAACACAGTCAGATGACTAATACAGTCAGATGATGAATACAGTCAGACGATGAATAGTCAGATGATGAATACAGTCAGACGACGAACACAGTCAGATGACTAATACAGTCAGATGATGAATACAGTCAGATGATGAATAGTCAGATGATGAATACAGTCAGACGACGAATACAGTCAGATGATGAATACAGTCAGACGATGAAGAATACAGTCAGACGATGAATACAGTCAGATGATGAATACAGTCAGATGACTAATACAGTCAGACGATGAATACAGTCAGACGATGAATACAGTCAGATGATGAATACAGTCAGATGATGAATACAGTCAGATGACGAATACAGTCAGATGATGAATACAGTCAGATGATGAATACAGTCAGACGACGAATAGTCAGACGACGAACACAGTCAGACGACGAATACAGTCAGATGACGAATACAGTCAGATGATGAATACAGTCAGATGACGAATACAGTCAGACGACGAATACAGTCAGACGATGAATACAGTCAGATGATGAATACAGTCAGATGACGAATACAGTCAGATACAGTCAGATGATGAATACAGTCAGACGACGAATAGTCAGACGATGAATACAGTCAGATGATGAATACAGTCAGATGACGAATACAGTTTTTTAAATGTATAAATTATATACTATTTTAAGTTGTTTCTGCTGTTATTATGCGACAAAATCATTTGGCATTGTGTCGATTTGTGTCGTGAAAGTCAGTGATGAAATGCTTTTCCTGGAAATATGAAGCCTCAGGTGCCGCTTCGTTCGCTGTCTCCTCGTGGAAAGGTGAAGTAGGTTCAGATGTAGATGCCACTTTTTCTTCCTCTCGCTCATCTTTCCGTGATTTCTTGAAAAAGCGTAATATTGATCTCTTTGTGCAAACGCTATTGTCACTGCATGTTAATGAACTCACGTGCAAAGAAAATGGCATCGTAGGCACATCAGGTTAATGAATCCAAAATCAAACCAATAAGTTTGAAATAAATAAATTTGAATCAAACCAATACATTTGAAAAATCCGTTCCATTTTACCACACAGTAAATTGGTCAGTCTATCAATTAGAGTAACAAATCAACAATTCCTTAATTTTTATTGTAAGCAATCAGGGATCTGTTTTTTTTTTAATCAGCTCTACAAAACAAAATGACCTATGCATTCTGTTTACTGCTCAGTGCTTTATACACTGAAGAGGCTGTGCTGTTCACTACCTCAGGGGGACTCAATGCCACTAGGTGGAACTGTAATTTGCACTACTGTGTGTTCAAAATAAATGAAAAGAAACCTAGCAATGGGGATTTGTTGCTTTTCCTGTTGTATCAAATTCGTATCGAAACGTGACCCCAAAACCGATTTCTGTGTACCGTTACACCTCTACTATGAATTAAAACAGTGGTTCTCAATCCTGTTCCAGAAGACCAAATGATCTATACTTTTGCTGCATGTCTCATGAGCTATGAAAGAGATGGTCTGAGCAATACACACTTCCCCCTGGGAGGCTGCAGTGCTGCTAAAGAAAGACCGAGATGTGGAAAAAGAAGTCTTATCTTATGTTAAACAATCCCACGGCTGAGCGCTGTGGTTAATCTCAGGTTGAGTTGGAGAAGTGGATGGATGACACTGGACTGTCACAGTGCAACAGAAGGAGGCTCTGGATATCAGGTGACCCACTGAACAATACAAGTTTGGTTCTGGCTTTATTTCTGCAATATACCTGACCGGAGAACATGAGAGAACATGAGCCTCAGTCGAAAAATGACACATTCATGTATAGGGGAGCGTCTAGGAATCGGATGACCTCTGCCTATAAATAAAACAGCAATGGTGCAAAAAAAAAAAAGGCAAATTATGAGAGTCATTACAGGAAACAGAATTCCATACTGTTCCTCATAAGTTTTTCCGCTCGGGTTGAGAGGAAGTGTGTGTGTTCTGCAACAGGAAGTGAGGTCATCCCTGATCTCTCACACCCCACTGGGTAAAGAGCGGATACTGGGGTGTCAGCGCTGATGCGTGCTCAAGCGTGGCCTCTCGCATGAGGGCAAACGGGACAAGATGAATGATCACCTCATAAAGCGCTGTTACTGTTGATAAGGGGATGAGGATAACGAGGGGAGACGTCGTTAGGATGAGCTCCTGATTCAGCGGGGGAAAGTTACCAAGCGAAAGGTGATGTGGGATGACTTGACACAGGTATGGGATCGTACTCCACCGACACTACACAAAGTCCTGTGGTTCAATCAAGGCCACAATTGAAGCCCAAGACTAATGGGATCTGGCTAGGAATTTCCCTAAGGGGACTGGAATAAAGTTGTGGTGTTTGAGCCACGAGAGCATCCCTGACAAGCACTGGCATCCACTTTGACATCCCCTCATCTTTCCCATGATGCCACGGGGGTCTTCCGAGGGCTTGAGAGGAGGACACAATTAGGAATGAAATCACCCGGTGGCCCAGCAGCCTGATGAATATGCATGCTGCTAAAACTGAATGGGGCATATTCATCAGAAAACTGACAGCGGCACTTTGACTTCTCAGGACTGTCTACCTGTCATTGGCGCTGACGTTTGGGGGACGGAACCGCAGAGATCGAACAGACGTGCTGTTTGAGAGACACAGGAGCCTGGGGCTTCTGATTAATAACATGCTTCATGCAGATTTGAAGGGTTCAACACTTGAATATTTGCTGTGGAGAGAATGAAGTCAACTTGTAACATGAGGCATATATTTCCTGACATGGTAATTCTGATGACTGTTGAGATGTTGAGATGCAACAGCCTTAAAGGATCAGTTCACTTCAGAATTAAAATTTCCCCACATCATCCAAGATGTTCATGTCTTTCTTTCTTCAGTGGAAAAGAAATGAAGGTTTTTGAGGAAAACATTCCAGGATTTTTCTCCATATAGTGACTTCAGTGGGGTCCAACGGGTTGAAGATGTGAGTTTCAGTGCAGCTTCAAAGTCTCGACACGATCCAGCCGAGGAATAAGAGTCTTATCTAGACAAAGCAGCGGACATTTTATAACAAAATAAACATTTATATACTTTTAACCACAAATGCTGGTCTTGCACAGCTCCGTTGTTGAAAGGTCACGTGTGTTCCAGGTCAGAAATGTAGGGTCTCATTTTCTCCTCCAACTTCAAAATCGTCCGACATCATTGTTTTACCTTTTATTTATTAAAAAAAATGTGTAAATGGTGTTTGACTTAGTCTTTGCACGTTCGCTTTGTAAACACTGGGTCTGTACTTCCGCCTACGTCACGCGTGACCTTTCAACTTGATTAATATGTGTGTTGCATCACAGCTAGTGCAAGACCAGCATTTGTGGTTAAAAATATATAAATGTTTATTTTGTTATAAAATGTCCGCTGGTTTGTCTAGATAAGACTCTTATTCCTCGGCTGGATCGTGTCGAGACTTTGAAGCTGCACTGAAACTCACATCTTCAACCCGTTGGACCCCATTGAAGACACTATATGGAGAAACATCCTGGAATGTTTTACTCAAAAACTTTCATTTCTTTTCCACTGAAGAAAGAAAGACATGAACATCTTGGATGACGTGGAGGAGAGTAAATTATCACCAATTCTGAAGTGAACTACTCCTTTAAAAACTAACTACAATCAGATACTACTTGAACTGGCAGTGCATTATTGATAGAGACTGATGATAGACGTTAGGTTCAGGTAAAGGGGGAAAGCATTTATTTAAGAAATTAGGGATAAAATAATTCCTCATGCATTCAGGAATCTCCAGACATTTCTGAGCACACATGATGATCAAGATGATAGAATCTTTGAAGGAGCTCAATAATTTTCTTTCTCCATCGCTCCATGTTTGGCATGACCATTACTCCTCTTAAAGTCAGGATGCTCCTCAAGCTGATTGGGGTTAATTCGGCAGACAATGACTGAACTGCTGGCCTTCTGTTCCACATTATGTTCTTCCGAGGGCCTTAGCAAAGACGTGAGCCATTGCCTCGTAATAACATTTACCAGATACACACGTGACCCAACATATGGTATCGCTCTCTCCACCGGGTGGCATCATCAACTTCACTATTCTCGCAAATCATTCCTCAGTTTTTCCTTCTCACAACACATAATCTTTAAAACGCTCGCGCACAATTTGTTGCCTTCCTTGCATTTGCGACCTGAACTTGTGGGGAAATGGATCTCCTGTGGTGTGGGTTAATGGGAGGTCAGGCGAAGGTGTTGACTGGTTAAGGATGACCCCAAGGCCGGATATGTGTGTGATCACGTGATGTCCAGCCATGGCATGAACGCAGGTGCTGAGACTGACCTCTCTGTTAAAGCACAAAGTTGTTGCTCAAAGGAAATGTTTTCTGCATCAGGGAGACACGGATGCTCTGGATCTCGTGTCAACACAAATATCTGGAAGCCTATGGAAGTGGGCATGAGATACTGCTGGCTTTTACAGCTTTATATGACTACATTTGCTGTTCCTGAAGGAATTAGCAATGCATGCAAAGAGGGTTACAGGTTTAGGTTTTAGGCTTAGGATGAAAGTATTTGCTATTGTCACAGGTTTCAACACTTGTCTTGTGATTTGTAGGCAGTGCACGAAAATCAGCATGACACCATCTTTGCAGTGTACAAGACCAATCCAAGTTCAGCATTCAAACAGACTACCAATCGGAATTCAGCATGCAATGTTATTGCTGGTTACATTTGAGTCAAGGGGAGATTTTCATGTTTTAATCTTAAATTTCTTTATCCAAATATAAAGTTTACAAAAACAGATGCTCTGTAACGGAGTCTACTGTAGGCAAGTATGAAGAACCCATGTGCAGTTTATTGAAATAAACAAAATATAAAATAAACAAAGACTGGAAATGAAATAAACCTTGAAATAAACTTGAACAGACACAAACTAACCAACAGTGATTACATGAACAAAGCTATACGAGACTATGGTAACATGAGGGCTATTCATACACAAGGAAGAATGACTAACAATGAACACCTGTGAACAATCAAACAATGAACCAATCAGGACATGACAAAAGTACTAAGGAGCACAAGCCAGACCAGGACACGAGACCAGGACACGAGACCAGGACACGAGACCAGGACACGAGACCAGGACACGAGACCAGGACACGAGACCAGGACACGAGACCAGGACACGTTTCAGATTAAAAGACATGAAAGCATAAACACAACCAACAACAGACATGCACCTGAAACTAAAATGATGGACATGGTGTGAATAGAGTCTTACAGTGAGTACAATGAATATATATATATATATATATATATATATATATATATATATATATATATATAAAAACATTCAGAAAAAAAAACATTCACAATAATATGCTTAAAACAAGAAAAATAGGCTTAGTTCAAAGGAAAAACAAGTTTAATTTTCCTATCCAACTGGCAAATATATTTTTCTTGTTTCAAGCATTAACTCGCTTAATTTTGTAAATTTTATTTAAGAATGTTTACATATCTTTAAGGAAAGAAAGTAAGGAAATGACTTCTGCAGCCTATCCAGGTAGAATACCTGGTATATTAGTATACTAGTATATTTTTGTTTTGGTGAAATGGAGAGTTATTTGTGGAAAATTATCTTGACCATTGACTCTAATTATGTGTCACATTCACCGTCTGTCTTCATCATCTGTGTGTGCACTACACTTCCCATCATCCTCCTTGGCACCTGCACTCATTCAGCCATCATCATCATCACCTGCACTCCCTCGTTAACTAGCCATATATATTCAGCACTCTCCCTTCACTCCTCGTCTGGTCTCGTTGATGCATGTCTCACAGACTCACTCTCGCTACTCACCTGAGAACCTTACCTTTATCCGAAGCCTTGCTGCTATCATCCGTCTTCAGTCTTCCACCTTGGAGTTTCCAGCTGCACTTTTTTTTTTTTTTTTTTTTAATTCACATTATTTGTATGGCACTTTTCACAATGCACATCATTTCAAAGCATCTTTACAGAAAATGCATGAGCCACATTACAATTTAGAGTGATCTGTTATCAGAGGAAAGTGTCTAAGTTATGTATTTTTCAGAAATGTACATATACAAAATAACAGTTAGCGAAAAAGGTATTAATTTAAACAATGTAATAATTTAATGCAGAAACAATGAGCTCATTGAAGTAATGAATACTTGTTTAACAAATGATTATGACATTTACACATTTACACAAGAACATTTTAGTACATATTCTTCCCCAACCAATGCATTGTAATGCATTTATGAACTGTGGTAACACTTTATTTCGATGGTTATAATTCCTTTTAGATATTCTGTTGACTATAAGTAACTTTGCATCTACATGTCAGCTAACTGTCATTAGTGTATCAGTAGAGTATCAGTAGAGTAGAGTATCAGTAGAGTAGAGTATTAGTAGAGTAAAGGGTTAGTAGAGTATCAGTAGAGTATCAGTAGAGTAGAGTATTAGTAGAGTATTAGTAGACTCTGATAATATCTGCTAACTCTTTATTGTGATGCTCCTCAAACAGACATTCTACTGACTATAAGTATATTTGCAACTACATGTCAACTTATTCTAACCCTAACCCTACCAGTATACTAATACTCTACTAATACTCTACTGATACTCTACTGATACTCTACTAATACTCTACTGATACTCTACTAATACTCTACTAACACTCTACTAATACTCTTCTACCACTCTACTAATACTCTACTGATACTCTACTAATACTCTACTGATACTCTACTGATTCTCTACTAATACTCTTCTACCACTCTACTAATACTCTACTGAGACTCTACTAATACTCTACTGATACTCTAATGATACTCTACTAATACTCTACTGATACTCTAATGATACTCTACTAATACTCTACTGATACTCTACTGATACTCTACTGAGACTCTACTAATACTCTACTGATACTCTACTGAGACTCTACTAATACTCTACTGATACTCTAATGATACTCTACTAATACTCTAATGAGAGCTAGTAGACATGAAGGTGCAACGCTACTTATAGTCAACAGAATGTGTTAAAGGGACCATCAAAATAAAGTGAAACCTAAAGTGTTTGTGTCATGTCTCGCCTGCCGTCCACTAATGTGAAACGCTCTCTTTCCATTCAAAGTCACACACAATGCCAGGCCTCAGTCGGGTCATGAAATGAAAGCTGGGAAACCCAAGCAAGCCCGCTGTGGCGTGTCAGACAAAAGCCCTCTGTGCTCAGGCCGTCTCTCTCATGGCACCGGCCCAAGCTCGGCCCCGGTCCACTCAGACCCCAGCGCCACCAGAGCCGTGTTTAGCTAAGCCCGTCTCCACTCATCAAAGCAAGCGGAAACGTCGGATTGATGACCTCATGTGCAGTTTGATGGATTTATCTTCCCAAAGCGCCTCCATCTCTTCAGCCCGGCCACAGAACCGCACGGCACATGTGAGGGAAAGCAGGATTGATTCCTCCAGAACCGTGGTTGAGGAGAGATCCCCCGATGTGATTGTAAGATTGTAAAGTGCTTTGGGTGTACAGTAGTACATATGAAAGCGCTATATAAATGCCTCATTCGTTCATTCATTCATTAAAATATCAGGGTCTGGATTCAGGAAACATTCGCCTTCATAACTCCTATAAGTTAGGATTATATGAAATTTCTAAATATAAGTTAGCGAGGAGTGAGCCCATCTAATCTTCCAATCAACAGCCAGCGTATATAAGCAGGCGCTCACCTCTCTCTAGCATCAGCTGTTCCAGCGTCCCTCCTCCTCCCCAGCTCCACCTTCATCTTAGAGACCTTGCCCTTCGTGATCATATCCGACATTTAGCCTCTGTTTAGCAGAGCTCCAGCTGAAGCCGCTTCATCGAGACCCTCATCAGTGGACAGCAAGCTAAATAAGTTTAACCTAATATCTTAAAGATTATATGGGCAAACAAACTCGTTAAATTGTATTCCCAAAAACGTTTCTTAAGAATGTTCTCATCTTTTCTTAAAGTCCCCCTGAGGTGAAAATCCAGCTTTTAATGTTGTTTATATGTCTATGTGGTGTTTTTAATATGCTTTAAGACAAACCATGTGTAAGTTCATAAGTCGACACCATTGCTGAGTATTTCCTCCTTAAAACTGCAGTGAACCAAAGACAGTCTCAAAAACACGCTTTGAAATCGCTGGTGTTTCTGACGTCACAAACGACCTTGTAACCAATCAGATCAACGTGTGATCGTCAACCAGTGGATCTCTGAGCTGAGTGAGTGGAGGCAGGGCTCATTTGCATATTCATAGAACTGCGCATACTAAATGAGGCAAGGGTGTCAAGTTACATTCAAGATATTTTAAGAAATATCTTTTCAAGGAAAAAAAACATTTAAATATGTAATTTTGGTGTTTAAAGATGAGTTTTAAGAGATACAATATTTACAGACTTTAAGATTGTTCTAAAGGCAAAAATTAAGAATAAATTGAATTCCTGAAAAATGTGTTCTTAAAGAGCACCTATTCTGCTTTTTTGTCCATGTTCATCTGTCTTTGATGTTGCTGTTTGATCATGAAAAAGCTCAGGTTATTCTCTATATCAGTGTCAGTGTTTCTGAACTCCTGAAACGCCTCCATTGTAGTCTTGAGTTTCTTCCGGGAATGAACACGTCACAATATTCCTGATTTAAATAATTCATGCGCAGAATAAAGGGGCGGGGCCTGGTTGAGTTAGTTAGTAGTGTGTTAAACTGGCGGTTATGGTAAGGGGCGGGACATTTCCTAAACACACTCGAAGCGCTTGACCAATCACAACACACTGCTCCAGCCGACCAATCAGAGCACAGTGTGCTTTTCAGAAGGAGGGGCTTCATAGAGACAGAAAGTAAACAGAGCGTTACTGACAGACTGGGAAGAGAGGAGCTGCAACAATGGAGAATATGAGGAAAATAATCAACATTCAAGCAGGAAAACCTGTTCTAGTTAGTTAGTTAGCCTGAAAACAACATCAAGATTTTGAGAAAGATCATAATATGGCCTCTTAAAAATCATTGTAAATAAACTCTCAAAGTTAGGATAACCACCAACTTATCTTAAATCCCCAAAGGTGAGATGTTTCATGGATTTACTAGGTTGTTTAAATTAATAAACATTACATCATAGATACACTAGCTACATTATCCCTAGTAGTAGTAATATGACTTTTCGCTAAATTCGGAATACAACAACTCTAGAAAATCAGTTTATATAGAGACCTCATATTTAATTGTATATATAGACATCATTTTTGACATCATTCAAAACAGTGCATTAATAGTAAAAAACAGTGCATTAATAGTATGCAAACTTATTCTGATAGTGTGCATTAATAGTATGTACACATTACTTTTCAAGAATTGCATTTAGGAACATTCTTAAGGAATGTCGTATAAGGTTTTCGTGCATCCGGCTCCTGGTCCAAAAACATTCCCAAGCTGTCTCGCGCTCCTGCATGAGTTCATCGCCTAAATATGCCTGTCGTTTGGCCTGAGCCATGCTGTCCATATTTCATGTGCTGGGTGTATTTGCCAAACACTGAACTTGTGAGTTGTTCAGGGAAAATATTCCTCCAGAGTAAATAAACCAGCCGAAGTTGAGGGCAAATATTGTGTAAGGGGGTCTGGAGCGGGGCCAGACGAGTGTGAATGTACAGGCCCGTACAGTTCCTCACACGCTGTGTAATGTGCATAAGCTGAGCTCACCTGCGCCCGAGGCTTGGCTTCGCTCCTTCATGCCCGCTGGACGGCCCGTTGAGTGAAACTGTCCGGCGTCGAGCCTCTGCTAGCGCTTATCTGTCTCCTTTATAAATACACATCCATCAATAATGTGCCAGAGGAGTCATTAGCGCTCGCGGGTCCCGGAGACACGTAAAGCCGGGGATGTTGATAATGGGGTGAAGGGGGCGTTTGCTGTGTGAAAGGGTTCAGAGAGAGAGAAAGAGAGAGAAAACCACCTGAATGCTCATGTTGAGTACTTGGCAGTCTATGGAAGTTATGCTTTCTGTGTTCGTTGAGTTCTGCCTGAAGTCTTCACAAGTAGCGCATCAGGAAACTAAAGCACTACCCTTTCAATTTTCAAGTTAAAGCACAGTTAAATTAGTGCTGGGCAACAATTAATCGCATCCAAAATAAAAGTTTGTGTTTACATATGTGTGTGTGTACTGTGTATAATTATTCTGTATATATAAATACACACACATATGCATGTATATATTTAAGAAATATTTGCATGTATATACTATATATATATTTATACATAATTTGTATTATATATATATATATATATATATATATATATATACACTCACCTAAAGGATTATTAGGAACACCATACTAATACTGTTTGACCCCCTTTCGCCTTCAGAACTGCCTTAAAGTCCAACTGAAATCAAAATTGACCCTATTTACTTTGTTAGCGCATATTACTAGTCTTGTGGTGAACAATTCATCCGTGCAAGTTAAAACACAGAAAAAAATTGTTTGCCGTTGTAATCTTTAATCAAAGTCTGAAAAGTTACTTCCGGTCTGGAATGACGTCCCTTCTCTGATGACGTAGGTTTGAGGCCTTGGGTTGGGAAACCCTTAACCACTCCCCTCAAACCGTTAGTCTGCTATGAGTGAGAGATGGAGAGGAGGAGCGCTAGAGTAAAATCCTGCCCTCTGTTCAATATTCCGTTTCACTGGGAAATACGTCACAGCACTGGAGAAAAGTCGTTTGCAACTTCCGGTTCACGCGGACTTTAATTCTACGTGGCATTGATTCAACAAGGTGCTGAAAGCATTCTTTAGAAATGTTGGCCCATATTGATAGGATAGCATCTTGCAGTTGATGGAGATTTGTGGGATGCACATCCAGGGCACGAAGCTCCCGTTCCACCACATCCCAAAGATGCTCTATTGGGTTGAGATCTGGTGACTGTGGGGGCCATTTTAGTACAGTGAACTCATTGTCATGTTCAAGAAACCAATTTGAAATGATTCGAGCTTTGTGACATGGTGCATTATCCTGCTGGAAGTAGCCATCAGAGGATGGGTACATGGTGGTCATAAAGGGATGGACATGGTCAGAAACAATGCTCAGGTAGGCCGTGGCATTTAAACGGTGCCCAATTGGCACTAAGGGGCCTAAAGTGTGCCAAGAAAACATCCCCCACACCATACACCACCACCACCAGCCTGCACAGTGGTAACAAGGCATGATGGATCCATGTTCTCATTCTGTTTACGCCAAATTCTGACTCTACCATCTGAATGTCTCAACAGAAATCGAGACTCATCAGACCAGGCAACATTTTTCCAGTCTTCAACTGTCCAATTTTGGTGAGCTCGTGCAAATTGTAGCCTCTTTTCCTATTTGTAGTGGAGATGAGTGGTACCCGGTGGGGTCTTCTGCTGTTGTAGCCCATCCGCCTCAAGGTTGTGCGTGTTGTGGCTTCACAAATGCTTTGCTGCATACCTCGGTTGTAACGAGTGGTTATTTCAGTCAAAGTTGCTCTTCTATCAGCTTGAATCAGTCGGCCCATTCTCCTCTGACCTCTAGCATAATACCTCTGGCATTTTCGCCCACAGGACTGCCGCATACTGGATGTTTTTCCCTTTTCACACCATTCTTTGTAAACCCTAGAAATGGTTGTGCGTGAAAATCCCAGTAACTGAGCAGATTGTGAAATACTCAGACTGGCCCGTCTGGCACCAACAACCATGCCACGCTCAAAATTGCTTAAATCACCTTTCTTTCCCATTCTGACATTCAGTTTGGAGTTCAGGAGATTGTCTTAACCAGGACCACACCCCTAAATGCATTGAAGCAACTGCCATGTGATTGGTTGATTAGACAATTGCATTAATGAGAAATTGAACAGGTGTTCCTAATAATCCTTTAGGTGAGTGTATATATATATTATATATAAATTATACATTTTTCTTAAATATATACATGCATGTGTGTGTATTTATGTATACAAAATAATTATACACAATAATTATAAATAATTATATTTTGGATGTGATTAATCACGATTAATTGTTGCCCAGCACTAATTTAAATACAACACATGTTGTTCCAAAGTGCTCTACATGTTAATGTGCATAAATGCAATTCTCCATACCGTAGTACAGAAGTGTAACATGGCGAAACTCAACGCTCTCTTCATAATCAGTGAAGCTGTCTTCACTCCGCAGCCTCAAGTCTCAGAGCCTCAACATCTCCTGCTGGACGGGAAACGACAAACTAACTATCCCACACAGCATTAACAACCCGAACATCCAGAGGGAAATGAGACCCAGATCGAAAAAAACATGCAAAAGTAAGTAATGCATTACTTTCCATAATCATTTTTTAAAAAAAGTTAGTCTTTTTGGTGTTAAAAGTAATGTTTTCCAACATTTTGACAGGGACCCAAAGTCAACAACAGGCATAATTTACAGCTTCTTTCTTACCCTGGGGGAAAAGAAGTGCACTTACTTCTGTTGCATGTGCACGTGTAGTGTCTCTTAAAGTCCCCTGTGGTGAAAATCCAGCTTTTAATGTTGTTTATGTGTCTATGTGGTGTTTTTAATAAGTCAAACCATGTGTAAATTCATAAGTCGACACCATTGCTGAATATTTTCTCCTTAAAACTGCAGTGAACCAAAGACAGTCTCAAAAACACGCTTTGAAATCGCTGGTGTTTCTGACGTCACAAACTACCTTGTAACCAATCAGATCAACGTGTGATCGTCAACCAGTGGATCTCTGAGCTGAGCGAGTGAGTGGAGGCGGGGCTCATTTGCATATTCATAGAACTGCGCATACTAAATGAGGCAAGGGTGTCGAGTCAGGTGCTCTGAAAGAGGGCACCTGATATCTTAAGTAAATTATTTTATTAAATTCTAGTTAAATTTAGTAAATATCTTAAGTAAATTCAAGATATTTTAATGAAGTAAAGAGTGCACACTTTCATGTGTTTCTGAACACACTTAAGTACACCTTTAAAAAGAGCACTTTCTCATAATAATGTCAAATTAAAAGTTCTACTTGTGCATTTTAAATTGTTTTAATCTTTTGTCATGCTTTTAAGAAGTGCACTTATTTTGACGTGTTGATACTATATGCACATGTAAAGTACTTGATTATAACTGTATTTTATAAACACGATATTATATATTATATATTTTGATATTGATATTACATTTAAAGCTAATATATTTTAAAAACACAAAATTGCAAATTACAAACATGTAATTACAAATATATTTAATATGTTTAATAAGTTTTATTAAAGTATATTGTAGTTTTTCATAAATACTTGTCAGTACAGTTTAACTATTTCACAGACATAATTATGAAATTATATATTAAGTTTTTTATATTTACTTAAGTGGGTCAAAAAGCACTAATCGCATTTAATATCACTATACTATACACATTTAAACTATAATACATTTATATAATATAATTTTACAAATATAATTTTATACTATAATCGCATTTAACTGCAAATAAGATCCGAAACACACACTTTAGTAAATAATTTGATTTCCGTATTGTTCACATTTAAGTGATTTCTTTTAAAGTGTATTATTTCCATAATGAGTACTCTTTTTACACACAGTAAAAAAAAACATTGGGTTATTTTTTTTACCCAACCATTGGGTTAGACATTTTCATAGGCTTTGAATTCATGTGTTGTATCATGTACACAATTATGTATATTTACTAATTATATATTATACCACTATACCACCCCATAGTTGGGTTACTCGTTAGGTTATTTTTAACCCAACATTATTAAGTGAGCATGCTAAAGTTTATTGTTTTTCAGAACGTGATCATCTCTCCCGATGTGAATAAAGCCGCTGGAGTCTCCTGATTAAAAACAGTTGAAGCTTTTGTCACTGATATAAATGATACCCATGTGACACTGCAGAATAATCCTCTTTCAGAGCACCTGACTTCCACATGAACACGCTGCAGGTAATGATTAAACTGCTATGCATGGTTACATTTAACTCATTAATTCTGTAGGGAGGAAAATAGTGACTAGCTCTGCAGAATAATTTGAAGTAGTGTGTGCGCTACGATACACATGGAGGAGTATGAATGACAGCGCAAGACAGCTCTGACTCTCATTACCTTCACCCATCTCTGACACACACACACACACACACACGTAAGCTGACTCCATGTCATGCTTCCACAGCGCCGCTTCTTCAGGACGAGCAACACTCAAACTCTCATTTCAATCTCAAACACCGCACAGATGCATGAGCCGGTTCACCGTACTGTACTTACTGTAGGATCATGTCCACACGCTCACTGTGGCCTTACTGGAAGCCCTGGTTTATCCAACGCATTATTCCAGCACATCTGTCATCTAAAACAATACAGTGCATTAGTGCCGCCCATGTATTCAGAAGCGCTGCTTCCGGAAGTACATTCCATAGGGATTTAAAAAAAAGACGTTGAAAACCATAGTTAGATGGTTGTCTTTTTGTCTGATTTTCAACATTTTTGCTTCATATCAAAGTTTGTAATGGTTGCAAACAGCTACGAGGAGAATCATAACATTACAAACTTTGATTTGAAGCAAAAATGTTGAAAATCAGACAAAAAGATGCATCCCATAATGCATTGCAAAAGACATTAAAAATAAAAATGATTGAGAAACATAAAACTATTCATTTAGTTGTTGATTATAACTATAGAACAATATATTTGAGTTTACTGCAAAAAATATGTGAGTGTTTTGAGAGTGTATAGTGAGACTGACTCGATGACATCATCTGCAGTGCATCATGGGAGTGGGCGGAGCTAAAGAGCTCTTTAGGGGCGATCATAGACAGTATATAAACTGGACACAGCGACCCCATAGGTTTCAACGGAGACAAGTGAAGTCAATTAGAAGCTCTTCTTCCTGATGGCTGAGCGTACTGCACAGACTCACACTGAGCTTGACGACGTAGATGTGACGTGAGCAACCCGTCTGTCTTCTAGTAGCTGTGCCAAGAGAAATCTGAATCATTCCCTTCCGAAACTTGCAGAGACGGAGAGTGTGAGTAGGAGCTGTCCATGAGCTAGGAGCAGGAGCAACTCTTGCTAAGTATTCTGATTAATTATTTTGTCATTTTGCCTCCACGTCCCCCCGATTGCCCGCGATCTTCTCCTCCTGTCCATACGGTAATCTCTCTACTGTGCGACAGAGAGTCGCGTGGTTATGACGCAATCGTTAGCCTATTTTTACAAAAACTGTTTCTCCGGGGCCATAACGTAAGATACAAGGTAATGGAGCCTTTTATACATTGTCGTGTTTCTTTAGAAATAAATAATGGACAAATGGAGTCTTTAAACGCCTCAGATGTAAAGTTCGCTGTCAAAGTGACGCCAAAATGAATGGGAGTCAATGGAATGCTAACAGCAGGTGATGGTCCGTTAATCAATGGCGGCGCCCGGGGAAGCTTCAAATTTTTACGAAACATTGGCCCCCTGGGGGCGATTTGCATCGCCGCAAGTCTCTGATTGGTGTAATTTTCTGTACAGCATCATGGGTAATGTAATTTTTCACCAGGAATTCGGTTCTCAAATATGATTACATTAAAAATAAGGTAACATAATGTGAACAGAT
The DNA here is from genome assembly GCF_963993115.1 of Abramis brama. NCBI lineage: Eukaryota > Metazoa > Chordata > Actinopteri > Cypriniformes > Leuciscidae > Abramis > Abramis brama. The sequence continues at coordinate 1,818,710 of NC_139983.1, read as the reverse complement.
TTAACAGAAGCAAATACTATCGATTAACAACCTCAGAGCTCAGAACAGGTCTGTCTTTAAAGGTTTATGAGTTATGATTTAAAATCTATATCCATATTGTGAAAATGAATGGAGGTTTTAATTCCGGGACCAACTGTTGCCATTTATTCATATAATTAATAATTCAATCAAAATTGATCATTCTGTCATCATTTATCATGTTCCAAACTCTTGGAACTTGCATTCCTCCAAATGAGCTGCTCTTTTCCATAAAACAACAAAAAACTTTCTGTCAAGCTACAGAAATGTCTGAAAGCACCCAAACAGTCGTCTATGTGACGTCCTTGAAGCATTACGCCAATGGTAAGTGAAAAAAAAAAAAAAAAAAAGTAATTATTCAATGCTTTTAGCTCTTTTGAGGGCTTTTTTTATTGAAAATTATATTAATATGAATAATGATGTGGAAAGATAAATCATTCATAATAAACTGTAATATTTCATTAAAAACAAGAATTATCTATTTTGGTTTCATGGTGACTTTAATGGGCGTTATTGCAGTTCAGTTGTTCAACAGTAGGTGGCGTGGATCTGTATTCACGTGACCTGAGATTCATTGTTTGATATTCTCCTAAGCTGGTGAAAACATTTAAAACTTTGCATTAATGTTCTAAATGTAATGTTTGTGGTGTAGCTATGCAAGTATTATATTTGTCAGAGCATGTCAGTCTACAGCGTGTGTTATTATTCTCAAAACCCCGTTGGAAACCCCGTGGCTGTTGTTTCTTAGAGCATTTCTGATTATCCCCCCCCCCCAAAAAAAGAATGTATACAAATCACCTTTCACAAGAAAATTGAAAGAATATTAATATGAGTGCATTGAGTTGCTTTGCGAATTGACATTGTGATGCACTGTACTCAAAGTAGCCTACTATTTCATTATTTTGTGTTTTTGTGCTATAAAAGGGACATTTGTATTTCTTATTGGTGTTGAGTGGTGAGATTCTCTGTAAGTAGTTTGCATGCTGACAAGAGCAAATGCCAAATTCTCTTAATATATTTTCCTCAGAGAACGACTGTAAACATGCATGTGTTTCTGTTTGAGACTCGCTGAAAGGAGATGCAGTGGAACAAACTACAGCTGAACTGGAGCATGCATGATTGTTCTTTTCCTCCAGTTTCTCCCTGCATGTAGAGCTGAAGAAGGGAATGTCTGTGAAGTGATTGACAGCAGGATTTCTCCACAGCATTCCTGAAGTGTAAGAGCATCCCACCACACATGGGAACGCCAGCGAAAGCCTCTGGTTATTGATGATTGAGAACGGAGAAGAGAAACACACTCTCTGGGCTCCGGTCCTGCCGGGTCTGGGCCGCAGATGAGACGGATTCAGGCACGTTTTTCTTTTTATTTTGTACTTTTACTCTGGTTGAGCTGAACTGTCATCTTTAAAAACGGCTAAATATTTCAAGACCTCTCCTAACAAACAACACAAATAGCAGAAACTCTGTTTCTCAGTACACTCACAATACACAATACACTTTTGGTTAAATGTGGACAAACCCAGTTGTTGGGTTAAATTTTTAAATTACATTTTAAACCCAACGTTTGGGTTCATCCATATTTGACCCAAAGTTGGGTTAAAACAACCCAGCATTTTTAGAGTGTAGCAGCATTTAGAAAATAATTCACTTCGTTAATCAATGTCCTCAATAATGAAATGCCTGGTGTCTGTTTTGGGTTTATGGTCTGCCGATACACGCTAAATTTATGACTAAGGAAAAGCAGGAAGCCGATTTTTATCGCTATTCAATTTCTGACTGGAAAGCGAGTGATTTGAATACGTCTGTGAGGGCTGGATTAGAGGCTTTCTGAATTTATTCGTCATTCTCTGATCGATAAATGCTGTGCTGTGCTCACACACACATCATCAGGTATCCTTTACAGAATCAGTCCCCGTCTGTGCCGTTAAATAATGTGTGTGTTATTTGACATCCCAGTGTTCAGATGTTGTGGTTGGCAGATTTATTCGAGTGTTTCAGGGCCGGCGGCGTCAAGCTGTGTGTGTTTCTAGAGCCGAGTCCTGTCCACACTGAGAAGGTGTGCGGCTGTTCTATTCTGGTGGATTTCAGGGCTAAATATAAGCAGGTCAGCTGGACAGACGGAAATAACTCGTGACATGATACAGAAATACCCTGCAATCAGAGAGAACGTTAATCAAACCTGCTGCCTAAAGGGATAGTTCACCCAAAAATGAAAATGATCCCATGATTTACTTTCCTTCAAACCGTCCTAGCTGTGTATGACTTTCTTCTTTACACACAATCGCAGTTATATTAAAACATATCCTGGCTCTTCCCAGCTTTATAATGGGAGTGAATGGTCCATGAGATTTTGAAGCCCAAAAAAGTGCATCCATCATAACAGTGATCCACACGACTCCAGAGGGTTGATAAAGGCCTTCTGAAGAAAAATATTCATATTTATAACTTTATAAACTATAATCACTGACTTCCGGTAACGGCCGTATGCAAGTTTAGTTCCGGCGGAAGAGTGACCTCTGACCCGACGCATGACGAGTGACCTCTGACCCGACGCATGACGAGTGACCTCTGACCCGACGCATGACGAGTGACCTCTGACCCGACGCATGACGAGTGACCTCTGACCCGACGCATGACAAGTGACCTCTGACCCGACACATGACGAGTGACCTCTGACCCGACACATGACGAGTGACCTCTGACCAACGCATGACGAGTGACCTCTGACCCGACACATGACGAGTGACCTCTGACCCGACTCATGACGAGTTTCCTTCTGACCGACGCATGACGAATGACCTCTGACCCGACACATGACGAGTGACCTCTGACCCGACACATGACGAGTGACCTCTGACCCGACACATGACGAGTGATCTCTGACCAACGCATGACGAATGACCTCTGACCCGACACATGACGAGTGACCTCTGACCCGACTCATGACGAGTTTCCTTCTGACCGACGCATGACGAATGACCTCTGACCCGACACATGACGAGTGACCTCTGACCGACGCATGACGAGTGACCTCTGACCCGACGCATGACGAGTGACCTCTGACCGACGCATGACGAGTGACCTCTGACCCGACGCATGACGAGTGACCTCTGATCGACGCATGACGAATGACCTCTGACCCGACGCATGACGAGTGACCTCTGACCCGAAGCATGACGAGTGACCTCTGACCCGACGCATGACGAGTGACCTCTGACCCGACACATGACGAGTGACCTTTGACCAACGCATGACGAATGACCTCTGATCCGACACATGATTGACGAGTGACCTCTGACCTCTGACCCGACTCATGACGAGTTTCCTTCTGACCGACGCATGACGAATGACCTCTGACCCGACGCATGACGAGTGACCTCTGACCGACGCATGACGAGTGACCTCTGACCCGACACATGACGAGTGACCTCTGACCGACGCATGACGAATGACCTCTGACCCGACACATGACGAGTGACCTCTGACCCGACGCATGACGAGTGACCTCTGACCGACGCATGACGAGTGACCTCTGACCCGACACATGACGAGTGACCTCTGACCTGACTTGTGATGAGACCTCTGACCCGACACATGACGAGTGACATCTGACCCGACCCATGACGAGTGACCTCTGACCCGACCCATGACGAGTGACCTCTGACCCGACGCATGACGAGTGACCTCTGACCCGACGCATGACGAGTGACCTCTGACCGACGCATGACAAATGACCTCTGACCCGACACATGACGAGTGACCTCTGACCCGACACATGACGAGTGACCTCTGACCAACACATGACGAGTGACCTCTGACCCGACACATAATGAGTGACCTCTGACCCGACACATGACGAATGACCTCTGACCCGACACATGACGAATGACCTCTGACCCGACACATGACGAGTGACCTCTGACCAACACATGACGAGTGACCTCTGACCCGACACATGACGAGTAACCTCTGACCCAACACATGACGAGTGACCTCTGACCTGACGTGTGACGAGTGACCTCTGACCGACGCGTGACGAGTGACCTCTGACCGACGCGTGACGAGTGACCTCTGACCGACGCATGACGAGTGACCTCTGACCCGACACATGACGAGTGACCTCTGACCCAACACATGACGAGTGACCTCTGACCGACGCATGACTTCTGACCCGACACATGACGAGTGACCTCTGACCTGACGTGTGACGAGTGACCTCTGACTCGACGCGTGACGAGTGACCTCTGACCGACGCATGACGAGTGACCTCTGACCCGACGCATGAAGAATGACCTCTGACCCGACACATGACGAGTGACCTCTGACCAACGCATGACGAATGACCTCTGACCCGACGTGTGACGTGTGACCTCTGACCCGACGTGTGACGAGTGACCTCTGACCCGACGTGTGACGAGTGACCTCTGACCCGACGTGTGACGAGTGACCTCTGACTCGATGTGTGACGTGTGACCTCTGACCCGACATGTGACAAGTGACCTCTGACCGACGCATGATGAGTGACCTCTGACTGACGCGTGACCTCTGACCCGACGCGTGACGAAAGACCTCTGACCCGACACGTGACCTCTGACCAACACATGACGAGTGACCCCTGACCCAACGCATAATCTATGACCCGACACATGACAATTGACCTTTGACCCGACGCATGATGAGTGACCTCTGACCTGACGCATGACCTCTGACCCCGACACATGATGTAGGATGTAGGAGTAGCATAAGCTTAGATGAGAACAGTTGCTCTTGCAATTGCGGTGTTTTGTTTTGCTCTGTCCTCTGCGCTTCTGCGTTCATCAATATGCCATGCGTCGGGTCAGAGGTCACTCGTCATGCGTCGGGTCAGAGGTCACTCGTCATGCGACGGGTCAGAGGTCACTCGTCATGCGTCGGGTCAGAGGTCACTCGTCATGCGTCGGGTCAGAGGTCACTCGTCATGCATCGGGTCAGAGGTCACTCTCGACTCTACTCGTGTACAGCAGTTAACGGAAACCAGTGATTGTAGTTTATAAAGTTATACATATGGATATTTCCATATGATCTTGGATAGATCCAAGTTACCATTTACTGCCATTATCAAGCTTGGAAGAACCAGGACTTTTTTTAATATAACTCTGAACGTCTGAAAGAAGAATGTCATATACACCTAGGATGGCTTAAGGGTGAGTAAATAGGTTCATTTTTGGGTGAACTATCCCTTTAAAGGAATCGTTCATCCAGGAATTGGTGAATATTTAGTCCTAATGTCCAAATGCTCTGCTTCTGTTTTCCATAAAATGACAGTGAATGGTGTGACCATTTTCAATGCAAGATTTTCAGAGATAAATTGAAGTTTGTTTCTGACACATAACTATTATAACACTGCTTTTCTGTCGACTCCCGTTCACTTTCAGTACATGTGAAAGAGCAGCTCAGGCTTCTGTTGCGTTTCATTTGCAGTGACACGAGGCAGAACGTCCGTTTTTAATGTCTGCTGGTTTCAGACGCGACTGAACGTGAACACACTGACCACTGGTTGCACACACACGATTAAACGCACTCTATTTTTGACTCCTCGGGAGAAAAGAAAGGGATGTTGATGGAGCGCAGCCACTTCTGCGACCCCGTGGCCTCTCCGGGAGGAAGGCCGGAGACAGGTAGATATATGGCCGGTTTGTTATTGTGAATTCCAGATCTGCTGGTTATCTGGGAGCGTTTTTTAATCTCAGATTCCAGAGACGGTTCACCCGGGGTGTCGCGCTCACCTTTCCCTGACCTACGGGAAAAACCAACGGAGGAAAAGAAGAAAAGCAGCACCTTACGGATTCCAGGACCCGGATCGGGTTTCGTTTTAATGTTCGTCTGCATGAACGGGGGTCGTTCCCACAACAGCCATCCATTTAGCTGATGTCACGAGACGAGAAACAGACGCATTTATTTTTACTGTTGACCGAGGCATCAAAACTGGACAAGACAAACACGCATCGCTCCGACAGCTCGCTCTCATCCACACACACACACAGAATCACGTTTCTGGAAAGAGAGAGCGCTGATTGAAACCAGATAAGGAGCGAATGGAAGTGTAGCGAGGAGTAATGAGATTCCTCCAGTGTGTGTTTGGATTAGGTGATTACAGACGGCCCCCTCTTCATCCCGCTTTAACTCCTGAGTTTACAACTGCAGAAACACACACACACACAGAAGAAAAAGAGCTTGTGAGAATGTCTAAAGCAGGAAAAATGTCTGCAGGACCAGACGTAGTGCTGACAGTTTAACTAACTTTAATGCAGTTTCTCTACAAGATTATAGTTGTTGAGAAAACCGGGTCCAAACTGAGGTCACGTGAATGCTGTAATTTGGTGTAGAAAGAATTTTCGCTCAGAAATTGCCAGTGAAGTTCACAATTAATTGAAGAAATGTCATTTTACACATTTAATTAAACGTTTGAAGTAGAAAGACTGAAAAGGGATTTTCTTGTAAAATGTCAATCTTTGTTTACAACTTCGAGAAATCACGTTGAGCGAAACTAGAACAGGTCAAGAAAAACCTGGAAAAGTCATGAAATGTTAAAGTTGTCATGAAAGTGAAGTTGCGCTGGGCTTTTCTCCTCTATTGAAACACTTCCGGAACAAGACCAAATGTGGGCGGGGCTTGATTGTGTCTGTGGGGAATTGATTGGCTGGTTGGATGGTTGTGGTTTGCTATTGGCTGATCTCATGTGAGTGACAGGTTATAGCCCCGCCCTCGTCATCAGAGAAGAGAAGTTATTCTGATAATGATGTGCATGGATAAACAAAACAAAAAACAAAAACAAAAAATGTTTTTTGATTTCACGGTGACTTTAAAATAACAATTTCCAAGCCTGGATAAGGTTTTGGAAAAGTCATGATAATTTGTTTCACAAATATCTGTATAATAGAATATGTGTTTAATTGATAACATTATTGAATGGCCCAAGAAAAGGGCCATTCAATCCGCGAGCGAAGCCGCAGAGAAGGCCACAAGGTGGTTTTGGATTAAGAGGGCTGATCCGTGGGATGCAAGTTGGGGTTTGATCAACCCCGGCTGGGTCGCTTGGGTGAGGGTGTATGATGTTGCGAGACCCGAAACACCCAATGATCCCAGGATACATCACTGAGGATGCGTCCCAGTGCATCCATGAGATGTTTCTGCACAGTTATAAATATGAACCCTGCTAGAAGCCTCTGTTCCAGGCCTGGATAACCATCCATTGATTTTGTTCATAAAAACACTTTATGGACAATGAGCTGCAGATTGAATCTTTTCCCCCTAACTACTTAGGGCCACGTTTCTATTCTTACTTAATTTGCTCCTTTTATTCCGGGGTTAACCGTCGGAATGATGGAATGAATGAGGAATTATCATATCAAAGTTAATTTTAAGATCAGCGTATATACGGCGGCGCGTGACACTCCGTGTGTTTCCTCAGCTTGACACGTCGAGCGCTGTATCGTGACGTGTTTAAAGTAAGTTGGAGAATCCATAATTCAGCGTCGTCCTCCTCAACTGCAGGGACAGATCCAACACTTCAATAACAGCACGTGTGTGTGTGTATATATTGCGCCTTTGAAAAGTTTGTCAGCATGACAGCGTCACTGGGGTTTTTGACACCATCTGTCACGAGGAAGATCATTCCCGCTGTCAGCTCTTATCAGCTCCAAGTTTGTGCTCGCAAATATTCACCCAAATATTAACATTCTTCCAGCTGTCTGGGGAGAAATATGAAAGTGTTCAATAATCTCTCTCGGTTTTATCTGGGAGCATCCTTCATCCGAGAGCTCGACATCACGGATTTTCATCCCTCACTCAAATGAAAAAGAAGGATATTAATGTTTTGATGCTCATCTTTTTGAAGACGAGCCGACGTGTATCGGCGCTGACAACCCAGCCGAGGCCGATTCTCTGCTTAATATTCTCCAGAATTATTTCAATGCACCCTGGGTTAAATGGTGGCGTCAAAAATGACTGCAGATGAATCTGTTTTGTGTGTGAGACAATGGCGCGGGGGTGCGGGGGCGGCTTACATGCGCCGTTTAATTGCATTACAAGACCCACATTTAAGAGAATAATGCAAAACAGCAGAGGCGCGATTTTCCAGCATGAGCCGGCGAACGCCCAACAAGAGCCGCCAAACCCGGGCCGATTTCAGCAGATCCGTCACAATGCCCTATCAGCGAGGTGCAGGGTAACCTGATTTAGGGTCGCGTTATGGGATTTGTGTGGCTTCAACAAAAGCTTGAATCGTTAATCGCGAGTCGACGCCGGGAAAGCCGGTTACGGTGACGGTCTTGCCGAGGGAGCCGACGCTCGATCCGCTCTGCCACTGGCCATGTTGTTCCTCTGGCTCTTCTTGTCAGGTGTAATCATTTTGTTGTGCTTAATGTTTTATGCAAATGTGGGTTTGGTTTGGGGATTGTGGGTGTGCGGCTGTTGTGTGGCACTCGTCTCATCTCATCACGGGGGTGTGCTGCTGTTGTTCTTACTGGGAGAAAATTATATTTGCATTCCTCTGAGCATCTTGCTCTGATTATTTCCTCTTTGCATCAGGGGTTTGTGTGTGTGTGTGTGTGTGTGTGTGTGTGTGTATATGTGTGTGTGTGAGAGAGATCAGAGGTCAGATTCACCTATCAGTAAAGCCATGCATCTCAATAGTGTCCACACTAAACACCAGGAGTGTAACGATCCCCTCATGTCTCGACTCGACACACATCACGATCCTGAACTCACGAGACCATATTACTGCGATACTCCAACACACATGATAAAAGGTTTACAGAAAATGATGAAATGCTAAATGTGATCCTACATTGTGTGTGTAAATGAACAGGCTTGGACTTGGTGCTGAAACCCAATGAACAGGACAATAGAGACACCAGAATAACAATATTCATGATTCTGAAGATGAAAATACTGAATTATTGTAGATGAATATGCTTGATCTCTGTCACTGACTAGATATATTTAAAATAATGTAGGACACTTTTACTGGGAACATCAGACATCTGGCATTATCAGGACACACTAATATTCCCCCATTGCATTATTATACATTATATTCAACATTATATACAGCAGTTTAATGCAGTTCTGACACTGAAACTCTGAAAACTTGAATTTTTTCTCACACAGAAATTTTTATTTTGGGTGAATTATATTGACACTATCCATGATAAATATTGATGCATAGAAAACTACTAAAAATAAATGGTAAGGAACAGTGTGTTACTCTATTTTTGAATATGAAGGTAACACTTTACAATAACGTTCATTAGTTAACATGAACTAAGCATGAACAATACTTCAGCATTTATTAATCTTTGTCAATGTTAACTTCATAATTTACTAATACGTTATTAAAATCAAAGGTTGTATTTGTTAACATTAGTTAATGCACTGTGAACTAACATGAACAAACAATGAACAGCTGGATTTTTATTAACTAACATTAAGAAAGATTAATAAATACTGTAACAAATGTTAATGTAAATTGCTAATTGTTAGTTCACATTAGTAAATACATTAACTAATGTTAACTAATGAACCTTATTGTAAGAAGTAGGTTACATTTACATTTATCTTTAAATCTATATATGATGATATTTTGAGTATGTTAACACACAACAGAAGTGTTAGTTGCTCTGGCAAAATAATCTATCCTCTTATATTATCTATCAGCTCTAAACAGTGCAGTCTCACCACGAATGAATGCCTAAACCCGACTATTTCCCTCCATGAATAAAGCAGGCAATCATCACTAAAAATCAATGAAGAGGAAAATATCCCAGTCACGGAGCAAATGTAACATGGCCTGCAGTAAAACTCCTTCGCCTTTAACCGTTTCATTTTCCCGATATCTCTTTTACGGTTCATTATCATCATCAGATGTGATGTGGAAATCAAAGCTTCAGTAGCCGGAGGTTTCTCTTCATTTCTGCTGATGGATGTTACAGGTCGAGCTGATTCTCTGATCGTACGTGTAAACGCTTCGTAACACTTTATTTTCATGCTCCCTTTTGCACATTCTACTGACTTTAAGTATATTTGCAACTACATGTCAACTAATATTCTACTAATACTCTACTAATATTCTACTAATACTCTACTAATACTCTACTAATATTCTACTAGTACTCTACTGATACTCTACTAATATTCTACTAGTACTCTACTAGTACTCTACCAATACTCTACTAATACTCTACTAATACTCTACTGATACTCTACTGATACTCTACTAATATTCTACTAATACTCTACTAATATTCTACTAATACTCTACTAATACTCTACTAATATTCTACTAATACTCTACTGATACTCTACTAATATTCTACTAATACTCTACTAATATTCTACTAATACTCTACTGATACTCTACTAATATTCTACTAATACTCTACTAATACTCTACTAATATTCTACTAATACTCTACTGATACTCTACTAATATTCTACTAGTACTCTACTAATATTCTACTAATATTCTACTAATACTCTACTAGTACTCTACCAATACTCTACTAATACTCTACTAATATTCTACTGATACTCTACTGATACTCTACTAATATTCTACTAATACTCTACTAATATTCTACTAATACTCTACTAATACTCTACTGATACTCTACTAATATTCTACTAATACTCTACTGATACTCTACTAATATTCTACTAATACTCTACTAATATTCTACTAGTACTCTACTAATATTCTACTAATACTCTACTAATACACTACTAATACTCTTCTAACACTCTTCTACCACTCTACTAATACTCTACTAATGGGAGCTAGTAGACATGAAGGTGTAATGTTACTTATAGTCAACAGAATGTGTTAAAGGGACCATCAAAATAAAGTGAAACCAAACGGGTTTCAGGATCCGTGGGTTTACTTCCAATGCGTTTTCAAGACACAAATGAATGTTTGTGCTTCCCAACGAAGGCTTGATTGGTGAGAAAAGCCCAAGCTGTGTTTACACTCGACTCATCTGAACTGATATGAGCCATCAGAGATCATAAAACAGTCATATTCGGCTCCATTAAACAGGCGTATTTGGGTCGGCGAGGTGTTGAGTTAAATCCCGTTAGGAGGAACGCTGTGATGTTTCACTCTCTCCTGAAAGCGTAATGAGGACACAGATTTACACGGCAGGCTTTAATCACATCTGATACGCAGGCCTTCTGAAAGTTCACCTCTATTACAGGCCTGAACCGCTAGTAATGACATTGCGGCTGCGATCGTTCGCCTAGTAAGTTAATAACAAATATGAGGCCATTGATTAATGTCTGTGGTCGTGCGTGTGCAAGTACAATCTCTCGATATTACAGGTCATTTATCATCTCCTCCTGACATGCTCATAAAGCAGAACATACAGTAATTAATTTTGCCAGAGAGACAGTGAGAGAGTGAGTGAAACGCCACACATGAGCGCTGGGTTTCGCTCCAAACAAACACACGGTTATTGCGCTGTCACCAGAGTTTTAGCGCAGGCCTCGCTCGAGTCTGATAAAACACGGAGAGATGATTTTCACATTCGAGAGGTGTCTGACAACGCATGGAGGAATCCGTCAGGAACGAGACAGCGTGAAGATATCTCCCTCACATCTATAGACATCCATGAAACAGAGGAGGACGAATCACCGGAAACACACTATACAGAAACACCAGCTTTTCAACTAGCTGAGAGAGAAAACTCGATTCACAGCAGAACTCTTACTCGTTCTCCGCTTAGGGGAGAAAAGAAGAGTGGAATATAAGTGAACTCTGTTAGTGAACATCCCAACACCCTCCACATTTAGATGAATATGTAAATATGTGCTGCACTTTCCTCTCAATAACAGAATAAACAGAGAAAACAGCAGTTCAGAAAGCATCTGATCATAGAGATGTGGATATGTTTGAAACATCTGAGATTCAGATCTACAGTCACGTTTATTTATACAGCACTTTATACAGTAGATTGCTTTAAAGCAGCAGCTTTACAGTATTAAACATGAAAATCAGTGTCAGTGTCTCTTTCAGCTTCAGTTTCTGCTATAAAGCGGCTCTCAGTGTGTTCATGTTTTTACTCGCGTCTGAACAGAAGAAATGAACCGGAGAAGATTTACACCTCAGAGAAGGCGGAGCCTCAGAGCCACACCCGCCTGTTACATCATCACCACAGGCCAGAGCCACACCCACCTATTACATCATCACCACCGACCAGAGCCACACCCACCTGTTACATCATCACCACAGACCAGAGCCACACCTGTTACATCATCACCACAGACCAGAGCCACACCCACCTATTACATCATCACCACCGACCAGAGCCACACCCACTTATTACATCATCATCACTGACCAGAGCCACACCCACCTGTTACATCATCACCACAGACCAGAGCCACACCCATCTATTACATCATCATCACTGACCAGAGCCACACCCACCTGTTACATCATCACCACTGACCAGAGTCACACCCACTTTTTACATCATCACCGACCAGAGCCACACCCACTTATTACATCATCATCACCGACCAGAGCCACACCCACTTTTTACATCATCATCACTGACCAGAGCCACACCCACCTGTTACATCATCATCACCAACCAGAGCCACACTCACCTATTACATCATCACCACTGACCAATGGTAAGTGTTTACTGTAGACAGAGCAAACCTTTCTGAAAAGTTCACTTTGACAAGCTGTTTCAAACTCCAAACCGACTTTGATTTGGTCTGATTTGAAATGACATCACACCAGTTCGTTCTTCGTTTTCGCTTGAAGTATATCGAGACCTTGATGCCCTCTTCATAGTGCTGAGAACGCAGTGTGTACTTAAGTTGTGTTATGCATTTAAAATGCCACACAACACAAATTCTTTCCTAAATTCTGCGTTTTAATTAAATTGTAGTCATCAAAAAGCATGTTATACCATAAACAATAATTATTCTTTTTGCCCTGGAAATAAATAAATACTACAGAAGGGCTGAATTTTTTTTGAAAACGTTAGAATCTGCAAGAAATATTTCACAGACCTCAGTTTTATGTCGCCAGTCACAGATTACCAAACTATGAGCAAAATCTCGATACAGTGATGCGGTTTAATTTATATGCGGCAAGATTTAACTCATAACAATATCATAAATTGATCAACACTTTCCATCCAAGGGTTTTTTTGCAAAAAAAAAAAAAAAGCGTAGTGCATCAAAATGTTAACCGATATAGCTGATTTTGTTCTAATTATTGCCAAAATTGAACAAAAATCTTTATCCGTTTGACTTCAGTGCATATATTGTATAGGCTACTTCGTTTTTTTTTTTTTTAAATTGCAATTTAAATACTTGAGGTGTTCGGCCAATCACAGCGCAGGGTCAGCTGGCCAATCAGAGCACTCTGGGCTGTTCAGAAGGCGGGGCTTTGCTTGTTTCAGACAGACTGGGAATAGAGGTGCTGCAATAATATACAGTGTGTGTTTGTTGGACATTACAGTACGTTAACTTTGTCCAACTTTAAGCACAGCTTACGATGCATTTTTAAAATCAATTTCATCCAAAATGTGAAATTCTGTGTTTTCCCAGTAATCGCATGCTTGATAATAGCATTGCCACTGTGTGAAGCTCTGTGTGTGTTTGAGCTGTACTACATCACTGGATGTGTGGCGGACAGAAACACTCGTGTTCCTGCACAGAAATAAGCCTTCAGATATCACGAGGGAAGATAAAAACGTCTCTTCTTGGCTTGTGTTGAGCTTTGAAGCGAGTGGGCCTGCTGAGGACACGAGTGTTTTTAATCACGAGTCCTCCAGCGAGACGGCCTCCGTTCACAGCACCGCTTTGTGGAGAACAACACATGGGTTTGACACTATTCAAATACAGAGCTGGAATATTTATTTCAATAACCTTCACCCCGTGAGGAGCAGCACGGCGAACACACAGACGAAAGACTCGCTCAGCAAACAGTCTCTTACAACCCTGACGCTGTTTGTTTTCAGCCGCTGAACATGCGAGTGTGTGTTTGAGTGTCGGCTGTGATTCACACACTAACCCTGATGTAATCTGACTTGACAATGAGGTAAGCGTCTCTTTTAGCGGCACAGAAACAGACTCGTGAATCTGTGACAGTTTCCTAACCTTCACAATCTTTAATACCAGTTTATTCCACACTGGAAAATGTTCACTCAGAAACTAGTAGTGAATTTAACAAACAATTACAAGGAAACAGCAATTAACTCTGGAAGCTTGTTTCTGCCACAGAATAGAAAATAATGCAATCCCACAATTCTGACTTTTTCCTTGCAATTGTGTTTATATCCCGCAGTTCTGGCGTTCCCCCCACAGAATTAGGAGATATAAACACAATACAACACAAAAATACAAAAAGTCAGAATTGTCAGATAAAAAGTCTGACAATTCCATGGCGGAAACAAGCTTCCATACGTAACACACTGAATTAAACATGAAATAGTAGAACAACTTAAATAAAAATAGTATTTTCTTGTCAAACAAACTTTCAGTAATCTAGTAGTTTTAATTACAGCTTTTTTTTTTTTTACACAGCAGTGTGTCATTGTGTTTCTCAACATTCAGCGTTTGACGTTCTGGTGTTTTAGAGGCCAGAAAACTTGATAAAATGGAAATCTCAGTAAACTAGGCTAAGTTGTGGAGACGTTTGGGCAGTTTGTGGAAAGAAGAGCACATTTGGACATTTTCCTGCAGTGTTTACCTTGGATAATCTGCACAACGTACAGTGTTTGGATTCTTCTGTGTGAGAAGATCTTGAGACCGGGGCATGTAGAACTGAGACGTTTAAAAGAAGTCCAGACGCTTGACTTTAGCCTGAAGAACTGACAGTCTAAATGAAAAAGGGAAAGTTCACCTGAAAATGGAAGTTGTCGTTTACTCTCCCTCGTGTCGTCCCAAACTCGCAAGACTTACTCTAAAACACAAATTAAAGAGCAACTTGCAGGTAAAAAAAAAATCTAAATGAATATATAACCGTGTATGAAAATACCATATGAAAAGATAATGCAGGATTTAAAATGTTTTAAAACGACATAATGACACCAATTTAGTAGATAAAGTGAGCGTTTCTTTGACTGCTCGTACAAACCGCTTTTTTTTCAACATCGCGTCATTTTACGTCACACGAGGGAGACGTGTGCTGTGCTCTGCCGCAGCTCAGTGCAGAGTGGGTTGGTATTCAGTAAGAGCGGTCGTGAGACAGTGTGTTTTCAGTAGTTTTTGTATTTCAATTTATCATCGTCATGGTAAATTTATGTGTTTGTGGAGCTTGCAAAAACTCCAGCCTGTCAGGACATCGAGTCCACCGGTTTCCTAACAGGAAAAAGGACGGTGCTATCTTTCGTGCCTGGGTGCGGGTTGTGCAGGTGAAGAGACGGGATTTCTCTTCCGCGTCGGCTTCGGAAAACGCGGTCGTGTGTAGCGTTCACTTCAGATCGGAGGATTATCGTCCCGGCGATATGAAGGAGTTCAACATGGGATACCGAAGTAAGAACCGGGTGAGACTCAGAGCTAGTGCGGTTCCTTCAGTGCACGCATCTTCGGGTTCTCCCGCTGGATGTAGGCGCGAGCACAACATCAACTGGCAAACGCAATGTAAGCGGAACGAAACTGAGCTAACAGTTACTCGTTATTGTGTTTGTGTGGACCGTTTATCAGTTTGGACCAGTGCAGCGCGAGCCTGATCAAGCAACACTGTAGCCTAACTGCGAGATCCAGTAAATAAAGAATTCGCCACTGAAGTAATAACATCGCTGCGAGATCTAGTGAGAAATATTCACATTTCTCCGTTATTAACGGATCAAACAGCGCTGACGTGAAAACCAGGAATAAACATTGTGCAATGAATGAACGAACTATCCAGTGTCCATAGATCAGCAACATTCACCATGGCTTTACTGTAGTAACACTAACTGCAACCATGGAAAGTTTGGCATTTTCCACTAAGGCCCAGTATGCATCCACCTCCCTGCAACACTGACTTTCCTCAGCTGTAAACATTGCCTCGCATTTCCCACACAAGCACCTATGGAACAAAAAATGTATCAGGAATAAATATCTCTCTGTCTCTCCATGAGAAACTGCTAAGTTATATCACGTAACGTTAGTCTGGGCGGATATTAATGAGCATGACAAACGCCTGATCAAAGCTTAGTTTCTGTTATTGTAAGTTCCAATATGTTCTGTCTAACATTAATCCTGGCCTGTCCCTGCTCTCTTGGCAGCCTAGCAGGCTCATAATTGTATGGCTGTGGTCCGTAAACAATTTCCTCAGCGTCCGAAATGTCATTGCAATCCATATTTCCCTGTTGTTTGAATCGACCGCTCTCCCTCGTGCTACGTCACGACTCTCGCCCGTCACGCCCATTTTCAGATGCGGAAGTAAAATTTTCTCACAAAAACGACTCCAGAAGCCACTGTAGCATATTTATAATTTTTTTTTAAAGAAAATCTAGTTCCTACATTATTTTTCTATACATTGACTTGTTGGGTCTTCTAACCTGCAAGTTGCTCTTTAAGATATTTTAAACCTGAGAGATTTGAAAGTCCATTCCACTAAAACACTGACACTTCAAAAAGTACATGTGAAAGTGCTTTGTTTGATGAACAGATTTAATATATTTAGAGATTTAAAGCTGTTATTCACATTCAGAAGTGGCCAAAAGTGACGTCCGGAAGGGATGTTAGTTTTTATTGCCACTATAAGTTTGATTAAACCATCAAAATATGAGGACAATATTTTATAGGGAAACGCTAAACACTATACAGTTCTTGGTTAAGGTATTTATCTGATTATATATATATATATATTTAAAAAAATGCATATAAAAACAAAAAGCTGACAGGAAAAAGCATACAGCAAAATCATATTTCATTTATTCGCTCTTGTTTTTGCTGTGTTCATAATTTATTTGCCTGGCCAAAATTATGTTGAACAATTCGTCATTTGCATTGCATTTTTTTATCACTAAACAGTCTGATTACAAAATGTAACACATTTTTAATAATATTTGAATATAGGATGAAGATGTGAATTTTCCTTTTGTCCTCTACTCATCAGATACAGTAAAGCCATAAAGCGGTGGATTAAACTGCTGTTCATATGGATCTCTTTGGTTGACACAGACTTTCAGTGTTTCGAAGACACATGAAGGACTAATGGGTTTGGAATAATAAATGATGACAGAATTTACATTTCTGGTTAAACTGTTATTTTAGTATTATTTGTATACTATTATAGTTTTTATCAATAATTTGAATTTGCTTTTACTCATAATTTTGTAAGTGCTTTTGTCAAGCTTGTTAGATTGTTAGCCATTTTAGTCCTTCAATAACATCAATTTATTTCAGTTTTTAATAGTTTAATGTGATTGGTCAGAAAGCAAACGCTCATTATCATATCTGAATCTCAGCTCTTGATCACAGTGATGCGAACAGTAACAATGGCGTGGGTTTTACCGTATCAGTCTCAGAAAACAGCGTCTTCTCAACACGAACCAAACTCTTCCAGTCTCAGATACACTACAGTGTTTGAGGGCGGAGCTAAGAGACGCTGTTCAGCCAATCAAGACCACAGGCTTGCATTATGCAAATTGGTTACGCAAACAGCTATATTACACACAACATGAAAGGGAATATCCCACAAATAGGGGAACTTTAATAGAACAAAACCAACCAAATTAGTTACAAACCAAAAAGCATAATGCACTGTAAAATTATTTAATCTAAGAATGTATTAATTTTATTCTGAGAATATTACCTATTAGATAGTTTATCTCTGCCTCACTCAGTCACTATCACAGGCTCATGTCCGTCCAGCAGGACCTTGTGTTTCTACAAGCTAGAAATCTTTGAAATATTTTTGAATTGAGATTGAGAAACTCCGTAGCAAGTAAACTAGATATCATATTGTGCTTTGTGTGAAATATCTAGCTCTTTTTTTCCTTTGCATCTACTCACATTTGCTGTTCATGTGTTCAGTGTTTGGTTTATTATTCTGCTTTGATTGTCCCTAAACGAACATGAAAACAAACCCAACAGTTCTTGTCTTCCTCAGCTATCAAAAACATGTTCTGAGAATGTTTTGCTAGCATTAATGTGAATGTCCTCTGAATGCCCGAAATGGCCTTGGCTTCCAGCGCTCCTCCAAACCCAAGGCCGCGCAGGGAATCAGGAGCGTGACATTGACGGCTCTGTAATTCTACCTGTGATTGACTTTATGACGGCTGGAGTGACACAACCAGTCGTTATGCTTTCAAGCCGTGCCAAAAGTTTCCTGGGAGAAAGTGTGGAGAAGGAGGAGGGCATTTGTTGACACCACTGGGAAGCGGTTCACCTCCCCAGCCTGTACTTTTAATGGCACTGAATTACAGGGCTGGCTGGAAGGCAACAACTGGCTTAAAGCAGGCGATGTTGACAGGAATGACACGGCTACGCTCTGGGCTCCATTAGAGGACCTCTTAAAGACCCCACGCTCCTCCTCCCTGACCATTATCCCCTGACACCTCTTATTTTCATATTGACACATGGTTAAAGCCGTCAGGAAACGAGGCTTCCTGAGCGAGACGCTTGAGAGACGGGCCTTGTGCATTCACATTTAGTCATTTAGTGGATGCTTTTAATAATAATTATCATAATACGAGACCAAGACAAGCAGAAGGGATTCATCCAACATGAGTAGAAAACAAAACAAGGACTGGGTGAAGATGTAGCTAAAAAATTAGGACATATTTCTTATATATAAATGGATTTGGATCCAAGGAACCAGGTTTTTTTGTAGTCTAGCAGATTCAAAACATTTAGTGGATAAAGTAAAAAGAAAAGTTAAAAGAATCTTGTGAAAGCCAAACAATTTCTGAATGCACCTTCCGAAAACAAAATTATTTTTTAAAATCATTCACCCTGTCAAGCCTGACATGAAATAATAGTCCAAAAAATATTTTTTTAATGGAAATGTTTAAACTTCAGACAAAATCTAAAATCAAAATCTATGGAGGAAAAAACAGCTCCAAACTGAGCAACAATATGCAATTTGCATGTGCTTATGCTGATATTTATATGTATGCAATGCGATTTTTATGATAAAAAAGTTAATCACATTGATCATTTAGAGGCCAAGCATCTCAGCTTTGTAATCAAATAAAAAACCCACTGTTAAAAATAATCACACATTCAAAATTAATGTTTAATATATCGCCCTATTTAAATCAAATTTTCATTCTCGCGCATATCAAACATGATACAGCAGGTGTTATAGAGTTAATATGCACACTTGTTGGTAAAGTGAGTGTTTAAAACACTGTAGTAGAAGGTAAATGTGTTCATTTGGTCAGTCATTGTAATCAAATAAAAAACCCACTGTTAAAAATAATCACACATTCAAAATTAATGTTTAATATATCGCCCTATTTAAATCAAATTTTCATTCTCGCGCATAATGGTGAGAGTTTATAGTGTGTGTGTGTGTGTTCAGTAAATAAAGTTAGTTAAGAGCTCTCGGAAGAGCTGAGTCTTTCAAAGATCAGTGAAGTTCATTCATCACTGAGGAACACAAACTAAACGACGAAACTGCATGTCTACCAAAGAAAATGAAAAGAAAAAAATAAAGCTGTTATTTTAAATAAAAAAGAACCATAAGGGCCGTTATCTCTGATTCATCCTCTGAAAAAAGGAGTTATGAAACTAGAGCCATTGCATATATACAGATAAAAGACGAGTATTATAATAGGTTTAAGATTATTTATGACACCATTACTCTCTTTAATTTGGTCTGTATATTTTCCTGTCTTATATGCTTTGGTTTCGACTACATTCTCAATGACATCATGAACACTTTCTGAAAAAACCCCCCAAAAAAACATTTGATTTTGGGCTGGAGCTTGAATCGTCTGGAGGAGTCGAGCGACTGACAGCGGGATGAAGCCCACCGTCTCAGCCATAATTACAGCAGGAAAGATTCGTTACTCTAAAGCAGAATCCCTCCTTCACAACAGCAGTGAATACACACACAGCAACGCACAGGAGATGCTTGGATTGCTCATTTGCATCGTGTCAAGTAAGATTTATTTCTATAGCGCTTTATACAATAGATTAATGAAATCATTATAATAAATAAAATAAAATAACAACCAATGATGCAAAAACAAAGGGTACGAGTACGACTCAATCCACTCCCTAGGTGGTGAATCACTATATTGTACACTAGTAAGCACCCTGGCTCACTACACATTGGTACACTTTTGACTCTGGCGTCACTACTGGTATTTATGAGCAACAGCAGAACTCATGTTATTATGACATTTTGTAATGCTATTTAAAGCACATCATGATAAATACGTTGGTTGTTACACATCCCTGCGATGTTTCAGCTATAAATCAGTACCTAATGGTTTGTTTTTAAAAACATCTACCGCGTGTCATGGTGTCACAATTCACCTGTCACCTCTGTACTACAGTTCCCATCATCCTCCATGGCTCCCACTTGCACACCTCCATAGTCACCCCCACCTACCAGCCTGCACCACACACACCTTCGTTGTCTGGTCTCAGCTAGGACTTGTGGATATTCCTTACCTGAGATAACTACCTCCGTGTTAATTTCCTTGTCTTCAATCTTGCCAGTTTCCAGTGTCCTGTTCTCCAACTCCCTGTAAGAGGAAAACTTCTAATTAGTTCAGTACTTAACTCTATACTGGTGTGTAGGGAGCATGTGGTGCAATGTACCTGTGTTCATCTGCTTTATCATCAACATCGTCTTCCTGGTTGTTGTCTACCTGCATATACTTACCATTCACCTGTGTATCAATATATTCTCTATGCTCACCTAGTCAGCAGGACCACTCCTGAAAGACCACTCATTCTTCCTGTGATCCCTGAGTCCGTTCCAGTCCAAGCCAAGTCCTCTCCAGCAACAGCTCCAGCCAAATCAGAGTCTGTTACAGTCCAAGACAATCTAGAGTCTGCAACAGTTCAAACCAATCCAAAGTCCCGTTCAGTCCAAACCAGAATCCACTCCAGAGTTTATTCAGATCCATGAGTCTGTCCAGGAGTTCACTCCAGACCTAGAATCAGTTCAAGAATTTTCTCCAGACCAAGAGTTCGCTCTTGGTCTACTCTACTCTAAGAGTAGTCTACTCTCTCCCATGAGTCAGCTCACGAGCCCGCTCATGCGCCCAAGTTCAGTCAAGAGTCCGGTCCCGAGTTCAGTCAAGACTCCGCTCCCGAGTTCAGTCAAGAGTCCGCTCCCGATTTCTGTCAAGAGTCCGCTCCCGAGTTCTGTCAAGAGTCCGCTCCCGAGTTCTGTCAAGAGTCCGCTCCCGAGTTCAGTCAAGAGTCCGCTCCCAATATCTGTCAAGAGTCCGCTCCCGAGTTCAGTCAAGAGTCCGCTCCTGAGTTCAGTCAAGACTCTGCTCCCGAGTTCAGTCAAGAGTCCGCTCCAGAATCCGCTAACTTCCCCAAGCACAGCAAGAAGCCCACTCACTTCCCCAAACTCAACCAGGAGCCCGCTCAGCCCAGTGCCCGCTCTTGTTCCCAGAGCTCAGTCCAGAGTACGTTTCAATGTGTAAAATCCCCAAATATGTTGCTAAAAGGATTATCCCTAAGTCGGAGTAGCTAGAAGTAACTTTCCTGTCCGTTCCTGAGAGTATAATCCCAGAGTCTGTTCCAGAGAATGAAATCCCTGAGCCCATTCCTGAAAATGCATCATCACAGCTCGTCCCTGAGTCCTCTCCAGCCCCAGAGCTCGTCAATGAGTCCGCTCCAGAGCTTGTCCTCTCCAGCCCCAGAGCCCGTCCCTGAGTCCGCTCCAGCCCCAGAGCTCGTCCCTGAGACCTCTCCAGCCCCAAAGCTCGTCCCTGAGACCTCTCCAGCCCCAGAGCTCGTCCCTGAGTCTGCTCCAGCCCCAGAGCTCGTTCCTGAGTCCGCTCCAGCCCCAGAGCTCGGCCCTGAGACCTCTCCAGCCCCAAAGCTCGTCCCTGAGACCTCTCCAGCCCCAGAGCTCGTCCTTGAGTCCGCTCCAGCCCCAGAGCTAGTCCCCGAGACCTCTCCAGCATCTGCTCCAGCCCCAGAGTTCGTCCTTGAGTCCACTCCAGCCCCAGAGCTCGTCCCCGAGACCTCTCCAGCATCTGCTCCAGCCCCAGAGCTCGTCCCTGAGTCCGCTCCAGCCCCAGAGCTCGTCCCTGAGACCTCTCCAGCCCCAAAGCTCGTCCCTGAGACCTCTCCAGCCCCAGAGCTCGTCCCTGAGACCTCTCCAGCCCCAGAGCTCGTCCCTGAGTCCGCTCCAGCCCGAGAGCTAGTCCCCGAGACCTCTCCAGCATCTGCTCCAGCCCCAGAGCTCGTCCCTGAGTCCGCTCCAGCCCCAGAGCTCGTCCCTGAGACCTCTCCAGCCCCAGAGCTCGTCCCTGAGACCTCTCCAGCATCTGCTCCAGCCCCAGAGTTCATCCCTGAGACCTCTCCAGCATCTGCTCCAGCCACAGAGCTCGTCCCTGAGTCCGCTCCAGCCCCAGAGCTCATCCCCGAGACCTCTCCAGCATCTGCTCCAGCCCCAGAGCTCATCCCTGAGTCCTCTCCAGCCCCAGAGCTCGTCCCTGAGACCTCTCCAGCATCTGCTCCAGCCCCAGAGCTCGTCCCTGAGTCTGCTCCAGCCCCAGAGCTCGTCCCTGAGACCTCTCCAGCCCCAGAGCTCGTCCCTGAGACCTCTCCAGGCCCAGAGCTCGTCCCTGAGACCTCTCCAGCCCCAGAGCTCGTTCCTGAGACCTCTCCAGCCCCAGAGCTCGTCCCTGAGACCTCTCCAGCCCCAGAGCTCGTCCCTGAGACCTCTCCAGCCCCAGAGCTCGTCCCTGAGTCCGCTCCAAAGCTTGTCCTCTCCAGCCTCAGAGCTCGTCCCTGAGACCTCTCCAGCCCCAGAGCTCGTTCCTAAGACCTCTCCAGACCCAGAGCTCGTCCCTGAGACCTCTCCAGCCCCAGAGCTCGTCCCTGAGTCCGCTCCAGCCCCAGAGCTAGTCCCCGAGACCTCTCCAGCATCTGCTCCAGCCCCAGAGCTCGTCCCTGAGTCCGCTCCCGCCCCAGAGCTCGTCCCTGAGTCCGCTCCAGCCCCAGAGCTCGTCCCTGAGACCTCTCCAGCCCCAGAGCTCGTCCCTGAGACCTCTCCAGCATCTGCTCCAGCCCCAGAGTTCATCCCTGAGACCTCTCCAGCATCTGCTCCAGCCCCAGAGCTCGTCCCTGAGTCCGCTCCAGCCCCAGAGCTCATCCCCGAGACCTCTCCAGCATCTGCTCCAGCCCCAGAGCTCATCCCTGAGTCCTCTCCAGCCCCAGAGCTCGTCCCTGAGACCTCTCCAGCATCTGCTCCAGCCCCAGAGCTCGTCCCTGAGTCTGCTCCAGCCCCAGAGCTCGTCCCTGAGACCTCTCCAGCCCCAGAGCTCGTCCCTGAGACCTCTCCAGCCCCAGAGCTCGTCCCTGAGTCCGCTCCAGAGCTTGTCCTCTCCAGCCTCAGAGCTCGTCCCTGAGACCTCTCCAGCCCCAGAGCTCGTTCCTAAGACCTCTCCAGACCCAGAGCTCGTCCCTGAGACCTCTCCAGCCCCAGAGCTCGTCCCTGAGACCTCTCCAGCCCCAGAGCTCGTCCCTGAGACCTCTCCAGCCCCAGAGCTCGTCCCTGAGACCTCTCCAGCCCCAGAGCTCGTTCCTGAGACCTCTCCAGCCCCAGAGCTCGTCCCTGAGACCTCTCCAGCCCCAGAGCTCGTCCCTGAGACCTCTCCAGCCCCAGAGCTCGTTCCTGAGACCTCTCCAGCCCCAGAGCTCGTCCCTGAGACCTCTCCAGCCCCAGAGCTCGTCCCTGAGACCTCTCCAGCCCCAGAGCTCGTTCCTGAGACCTCTCAAGCCACAGAGCTCGTACCTGTGATTTAATCTCCAGCATACACTGGAAGGATTTTAAAATTGAGACAGAACGCCCTGATCAGCGCCCTGAGTAGTGAACCAGGGAGCGGATTGAGACGTACCTACTTAACTTCAGCTGTGAAGCAGCTCTACTCCGCTTGAGTCAGTTCAACGTTGATTCAGTTTAGTTCAATAACTGTGCGCACACTTGCAGGTAAACATCATGCATGAATTTGTAAATTTGGTCTTTCCACCAGCAAAGATCGTTGCAAATGCATTAGTCCTGGAGGAATAAACAATGAGTAAATTCACCTGCGGTAGCTGAGAATTATGGGTAGAAGCTTTTAGATTCTGAGCACTGATAATTTCTCACATCATACTCCACACACACTCTCACACACACAAACAAACACACTCACACACTCTCTCACACAATCTGAAGAGTGCAGTGTTTTGTGGTCATGCGTGATTGAGGATTCTGCAGATCTGAGCTCAGACGAGCAGCTCGTTAGAGGCCGTGATGGATGAGCTGCTGTCACTCATTAAATATCGCACTGTTAATGCTCTTTGTGTGTTTATTATCATCCACACAATTAGCACACGCCGGTCAGAGTGCCGGAGTATTTTTAGTCTGGGTTTGATTTCAACCAGAGATGACATGAAAAGAGACGTCCTAACAGATCTCGTCAACCGCTGCATTTCTATGTACAATCGGAAAAATAAATCATTCATCCCTAAATTTAGATGTGCTTCCCATTGTGTGGAAAAATTCTCTTCTAGCCTTTGAAAGATAAAATACAGGAACTCTTTGTGGTCGAACGACAGGATATTTTTACACAGGGTCTGTTTATGATCCATAATCTCTTTCCTCTGTTTAACTTCTATGAAGAATTAGTATAAAAAATGTCCAAACGCGTACAAAAAAATGAAAAAGCGGTCCAGGTGCATTTCTGTCTGGACGATGACATCATTTTCTGCAGAACTGCTTTATAGACGCAATGAACTAATTTAATGATTGATTCTCTTTACAACAGATATGAATAAACACTGAACTGACTTCAGCTGAACAACAGCATCATGTTCCTGTTATCACTGTAAAGCTGCTCTGAAACAATCAGTATTGTATGAAGTGCCGTATTAATACAGCTGACTTGATTTGACTATATGACATCCGCTGCGTTTATTAATCGAATTGCTTATTGTGAGTAAATTCAATATTGATTTCTGATAATGAAATGCAAATGAAGTCCTATAAATTATCAAAATAAAGCAGATATATCTATTTAAGATTGACAGAACAATTAGTTTTACAATTAGCTTCATATCTGGACATTGTCAACAGAAGTCCACCATTTTCAGAAGTGCAGAAATTACAGAGGTTTAATAAAAAATCAATTCAGATCACAATTAATGCAGTCTGTCAGAAGACATTAATGCATTATAAGTACAGTACCATTCAAATGTTTGGACTCAGTAAGATTTTTTAAAATTAATTAATACTTTTATTCATCAAGGATGCATTACACTGATCAAAAGTGACAGTAAAGACATTTATAATGTAACAAAAGATTCTATTTCAAATAAATGCTGTTCTTTTGATCTTTCTATAAAAAAAAATCCTGAAATGAAATGTACGATGATTTCCACAAAAATCTGAAACATTAATAATAATCATAAATGTTTCTTGATCATCAAATCATCATATTAGAGTGATTTCTGAAGGATCATGTGACACTGAAGACTGGAGTAATGATGCTGAAAATTCAGCTTTGATCACAGGAATAATTTACACTTTACTATATATTCACATAGAGAACAGCTGATTTACACTCTAATAATATTTCACTGTTTTTACTGTATTTTTGATCAAATAAATTCAGAGCAGAAGAGACTCTTTCACAAATATTAAAAACGTCTGACTGGCATTGATATAATAAATCAAGCATGTTCATATTCGTTCAAAAGTGTTTCTACAGCGTTTCATGAAATACTTCACATCACGAGTTGCAAACGCTGGTGTTTAAAGCCTGTGTTCAGCGTTTTCCTCTGGTTCAGACTGTAAATCATGCAGTGATTGTGTTATTATTTTGTGTAACGCTGCCCACCGTCGCAATATTCCTCCTCCGTTCTTCTTCACGACACCGGAGACGCTTCATGTGAAGGACCCGAGATATTTATAGTCACTCAGACACGAGCGAGACAGGAATATAAAAGCATGTAAATAAAGCTCTATTCGCCGACGGGCTGTCATGTTGCTGAATGCTGATGTGTTTCACTGCACACACACACACACACACACACACGGGGAGAACCGAACGAGACGCGCGTGTAAGTGTGTTAGTGCATCTACTGTTACTAACACTGTCTTTAACCAGCAGGAGTGAGGTCAGAGGTCACACACACTGCTGATCAATGAAGATCACGTGTCACGAAAACACTCGCCACATGCACAACATCACACAAAGATTAAATACAATTATTCATTTGAATGGGAAATGATCTCTCACACTGGTCGGGAATGCTGTGCTTCTCATGGCAGCACTTCAGTATTACGAGATGCAGACATTCATATCATATTTATTTATGATAGTGTTCTGTTAAAAAAGATATTAAAATAAACTCCAGAGGGATTTTAAAAAAAGTAATAAAAAAAATGCATTTAGTGTTTTTACAAAATTGAGAGTGAAAAGAGAAAAATTATAAACCTGCAATCAATGTTTCCCTGCATCTGTAAAAACAAAGGGGTAACACTATACAATAAGGTTCATTAGTTAACATGAGCTAACAGTGATCAACACTTCCTCAGCATTTATAAATATTAATTAATATTAATTTCAACATTTACTAATACATCATTAAAATCAAAGGTTGTATTTGTTAACATTAGTTAATGCACTGTGAACTAACATGAACAAACAATGAACAGCTGGATTTTTATTAACTAACATTAACAAATATTAATAAATACTGTAACAAATGTTGCTCATTGTTAGTTCATGTTAGTTAATACATTAATGTATAAAAACATTTTCTTTAGATGTTTTAAATGTTCATCACAGTAAGAATATCTGTGGTTCACTGAAATGGAAAATAAAAATGGTTGTTCCCCCTTTTATTTGTAAGACTGTATATTTGAACACTACAATAACAGCAGTGCATAGATCGACTGCATCTCTCTCTGTGTGTGTGTGTGTGTGTGTGTAATGAATAATGATAGGGCTGGTAAACGGCTAATGAATGAATCCAGTTTACATGTGAGTGATAGCGCTCTGGTCGGACGGGTTCCCATGAGGCCTCAGCGCTGGAGAGCTCTGCCATCCTCCATACACACTTTAATTGGTCATTTGACATGAGGAACCTGACTGCACATCAGCTTAACCCCGCAGAACACACACACACACACACACACACACACACGTCCAGCGTGCACATCAGTGACCGACGGAGACTAAACTCTCCAGGAGAGAATCAACACACACACACACACACACACACACACACGTCATCTTACACACACGTTACTTCTGCAGGGTTTGAGGATCCGCCATATTCACCCTGGATGAGCTTCTCCTCTCAGCGTTTGCTCGTCCACATGACCGGAGCGGAGGAACATGCAGAGAGAAGTGTGTGTGACTCACAGCTCACCTGCAAACAACACACACACACACACACACACACACACACACACACACACACACATACACACGCATTGGAGGAAAAGCACAACATTCTCATAAAAATGTGACCGTTTGATAAACATACACACACACTGACTCACTCTCTCTCAAATACACAAACACACACACTCTCTCTCTCTCTCTCTCTCTCTCTCTCTCTCTCTCTCTCTCTCTCTCTCTCTCACACACACACACACACACACACACTCTCAGTGCTGTGGTCGGCCAGCAGGGGACAGTAGTGAGTTACGTACGGATGAAGCCCTGCAGGAAAACTGCAAACAAAAGACTTTCTTTGTTGCTCCAGATAATGAAAGAATACCGGAACAGCTTCTCACAAAAGATCCGCTCGACACGCAGGCCAATAACACACACACACACACACACCAACCCTGAGTTTACAACATCACACCGCAACACACACACACACACACACACACACACACACACAGAAACACTTCATATTCCCAGAGGAATGAGAGAGGCAGTGAAAGCACATCTCTTACACACACACACACACACACACACACACACACACACACACACACACACACACACACACACACACACACACACACACAGGGAAATAAAGAAAACAAACATTTGCATCAGTTTTATTCGCCGGCAGCAGTTCAACATAAACTTCACACAAAATCACCTCAATATATAAAAATACTCACTCCTGTATGAGATCGTGTTCCTCGAACCAACAAACATCCCTTCTCCCTCCAGCTCTAAACTCAGAGGAACAGAGAGAAGAGAACAATATGAAATTGAAAATTACACTACATACAGCACATTTCAGAAATGATGGAAATCTCTCTACAAGTTTACAATCAAATGTTCATCTACACTCACACACACACACACACACACACACACACACACACAGAGACACTAACACACACAGAGACACTCAAACACACACACACACACACACACTATCTCAAACTCTCTCTCTCTCTTACACACACACACACACACACAATGTATATTCACGTATATTCATACAGTAACAGTGTTTAGTTCACATATAGCTTTATTTTTTTCTGCTATACTATTTACATTTATTCATCTTAAAAAAAGGAAGAAATTATGAAAATAAAAGATTATTAAAATAGAGACAGTAATGGATCATTTTGGATCCTTAAATAATAATAAAAAATCATTGTAAAAAGTGGGAACCTGAAACCTGATATAACTCATAAAAATGAGTTTTGTTGGTATAAATTAATGTATTTAGGTTAAAATAACTTCAATAAAACCAGTTAATTTAGACCATTTTCTCAGCTTTTGCAAAAATACGCTGTAATATTTTAAATATTTTTAAAAAGAAAATGGTTTCATGTAATTAATATTACCATAAAACACAGAATCTGTTTATTGTGAATCAGGTTGTGTGTGTCGTGATTGTGAAAGCACACAGCGACATGAGCGTTATATAAATCTAGAGTATATGAATCTGATTTCCCGCTGGTGTGTGTGTGTGTGTGTGTGGGGGAATAATGAGTGTGTTATTGTGGCGTCGGCTGCTATCAGCGCCACTCTTCAAACACAAACACATTTGTCAGAGTTATTGACCTTTATCTCTGCACTTTCCTGACAGCCTTCTGCAGTTATTGACAATACAAACACAGGGCAAAGCATAACCTTTCATTTAGCCAGCGTCTGCCTCTGTCTGTCTCGCGCCGAGTGTGTGTGTGTGTGTAAATGAGACGCTCTCAGAGTGTGTGTGTGTGTGTAAATGAGACACAATGCCTTCGCTTCTCTCCTTTAGATCTGACTGGATAATGTCATTAGAAACATACAATGCCACAACTCTTCAGTCGCGCTGATGTTGTGCTGTTTGTTTGCTCACCGACATCATGGATCCAAACACTTCGAGAGCTGAACCCTTGAGCAGGGAACCGCAGTCACACCAGCAGATCATGTTAGAATAATAATATGGAAAAAAAAACTCTCTCTCTCTCTCTCACACACACACACACACACTAACCCTACCCCTAAACCTAGCCATCATACACACACACACACTAACCCTACCCCTAAACCTACCTATCACACACACACACTAACCCGACCCCTAAACCTACCCATAACACACACACTAACCCTACCCATCACACACACACACACACACACTAACCCTACCCCTAAACCTACCCATCACACACACACACACACACACACACTAAACCTACCCCTAAACCTAGCCATCACACACACACACACACACACTAACCCTACCCCTAAACCTACCCATCACACACACACACACACTAACCCAACCCCTAAACCTACCCATCACACACACACTAACCCTACCCCTAAACCTTCCCATCACACACACACACACACACACACACTAACCCTACCCCTAAACCTACCCATCACACACACACACACACTAACCCTACCCCTAAACCTTCCCATCACACACACACACACACACACACACACACACACACTAACCCGACCCCTAAACCTAGCCATCACACACACTCACACACTAAACCTACCCCTAAACCTAGCCATCACACACACACACACACACACACTAACCCGACCCCTAAACCTAGCCATCACACACACACACACACTAAACCTACCCCTAAACCAAGCCATCACACACACACACACCAACCCTACCCCTAAACCTACCCATCACACACACACTAACCCGACCCCTAAACCTACCCATCACACACACACACACACACACACACTAACCCGACCCCTAAACCTACCCATCACACACACACACACGCACACTAACCCGACCCCTAAACCTACCCATCACACACACACACACACACTAACCCGACCCCTAAACCTACCCATCACACACACTAACCCGACCCCTAAACCTACCCATCACACACACACACACGCACACTAACCCGACCCCTAAACCTACCCATCACACACACACACACACACACACACTAACCCGACCCCTAAACCTACCCATCACACACACTAACCTGACCCCTAAACCTACCCATCACACACAACTGTCTGCATTTTTACATAAAAAATTAAAAAAAACACACACACACTTTGTTTATTAATCAATTTTCCTTGTGAGGTCCAACAAAAAGTCCTCAGTTTTACTATCCTTGTGAAGACATCTGGTCCAGTATAGCTAAACATGCTTTTTTTAAATTCCTCATTTTGAAATAATCAGAATCGGGAGCGATGGATATTTTCCTGAATCCCAGAGCCTGAAGAGCAGCGAGACACACTCCTGATACACGGGTACAACAAACAAACAAACAACATTTTAGAAATGATGGAAATCTTTCTACAAGTTTGCAATCATTTCTTCATCTACACACACACACACACACACACACACACACACCCGTGTGTGAGTTTGGCGCAGCTCACAGGGACACACTGCCGAGGTTGAGTGTTTTCTCTGGGATGGCGTCAGAGTAATTAGCGGTGGGTCCGAGCTCCGGCCCTGACAGGACTCAAAGTGTGTGTGTGTGTGTGTGTGTGAGAGAGTGTGAGCAGTACGGGCCGCTACTTCACTCACACACACACACACACACACACACACACACACACACATCTCCCCTCGACATGATTAATGAGCT
>NC_139983.1:1660000-1782500 GCF_963993115.1 Abramis brama | reverse complement strand
CCACACTGAACACCGAGTCTTCATGGCGTTTACCACACTGAACACCGAGTCTTCATGGCGTTTACCACACTGAACACCGAGTCTTCATGGCGTTTATCACTGAACACCGAGTCTTCATGGCGTTTACCACACTGAACACCGAGTCTTCATGGCGTTTACCACACTGAACACCGAGTCTTCATGGCGTTTATCACTGAACACCGAGTCTTCATGGCGTTTACCACACTGAACACCGAGTCTTCATGGCGTTTACCACACTGAACACCGAGTCTTCATGGCGTTTATCACTGAACACCGAGTCTTCATGGCGTTTACCACACTGAACACCGAGTCTTCGTGGAAAGATATCAGCTTTAATACTCACGATAGATCTTACATAAACTAGCATCTCTTGTGTGTGTGTGTGTGTGTGTATTATATCATCATAGTTTTTTGTTTTTTTTATAAATCAAATGTAAATTCATGTCCCAGTTACACTTATTATTGTCACATTTTCCTGGTTAAATAAGCATTACTTACAATATCAACAAAAAGAGAGAAAGAAATACAATTCTATTTTTTATATATATATTGTTTTACATTAACAATGTATAAATCTCATCATGTTAGTGTTATAAGCAGTTTTACATTTATTCCAAAATAATAACTAAAGGCAGTAACGATTTACATATGCTTTATTTGTGAACTGATGTTGTTTTTGTCATTAATCTCAGTAAACGCTGGTCACAGACACAAAGATGTGCCTTTAATTTCTCTAAACCCCCACATTATCATGTTTTCAGGCCATTTCAAGTTTCATTTTGACCTGACATAAAGCGGTGATATCTGAGTGGATGAGTCGATTACTTTTACCATTAACACCATCATTTTGTTCAACAAAGACACAAATGAAATAGCCCTACCTGAAAAACATCAAGCACTAGAAATAAGAAATAATACATAAATTGTATAAAGTTATCATATGTATAATAGTCTTTACTGTGTAAATTAAACATACATTCATTCTTGTTGAAGTTACAAAAGTGATTCAGTCGAGAGCAGTTTTCTTTTGTTCTCTGATTAGCGTTAATGACAGTCATTAGGCTGCTGTCACTTTAAAGGCCCCCTGAAATCAAACTTCAAGTTTTTTAGCTTTTAGTATGAATATATTAGCCTTACGGTTCTGAATAAGCTTCCAAAACAATGACAAAATTTGCATTTAGGAGATAGAAGCATTCAAAACTTACAGTCTCTCACTTCCGCTAAAATGGATCAGGGATTATGACATCACCGCTTCTCATCACATCTTCTGTCCAATCACATGCTCTCTAGAATCTGAAGCTCCGCCCCCTCTGCTATAAACACCACCTGGCCGAAGCGAGCGTTGACACACACAGAGCAATATGTGTTGGAGTGTGTGTTCGGCTGCTCAAACGCTCCAGTTTTATTCTGTTTTCAACTGTACGTTGGTTAAGAATGAAATGGCTAGAGTTTATTCACATCTCTACTATTGAATCCAGCGTATCATCAGCGCTCGGATTCGCTTCCATGGTGCTGTCAGTCTGTGGGGGAAACTAAACGCTATTGGCTGTTTGAAAAGGGGGAGGAGCCATTCAATAAGTCCCGCCTTAGCTTCTGTTTCAGTGGAAATTACGACACCTTATATATACACACACTCAAGGGATAATGTACATCCAGCCGGTTGTTATCTCAGAATAAACCCTGACAGGGTGATCAGGATCAGTTTATTCTGAGAATACACACACACACACACTTATATTTTATTAGCTCTTTAAATGTAAAACTTCCACGAAGAAAACCCGTTCCTAGCGAGTGTGTAGCGCTGCTGACTTCAGTGACCCGGATGAGCCTGTGTTTCTGTTCTCAGCAGCTGTTATCTGGGAATAATATACTGCAGGACGGAGCGATTGACCAATCAGAATCAAGCATTCCACAGAGCCGTGTAATAATTGTGAATAAATAAATCAGTCTCTCAGTAATGCATGTTTTCTCTCGGCCTGTCTTCCAGATAAGCAGGAGAGTAAGATGAAGATCTGCAGGGCAGAATACAGAAGCCTGAGCCGGTTCATCGAGCATCTGCGTCCCACACGCCAGTGCATGAACACACTCAAGACCCAGTTCCCACAGTAAGACCCAGAGCAACACACACACTCAAGACTCAGTGTCCACAGTAAGACCCAGAGCAACACACACACTCAAGACTCAGTGTCCACAGTAAGACCCAGAGCAACACACACACTCAAGACTCAGTGTCCACAGTAAGACCCAGAGCAACACACACACTCAAGACTCAGTGTCCACAGTAAGACCCAGAGCAACACACACACTCAAGACTCAGTGTCCACAGTAAGACCCAGAGCAACACACACACTCAAGACTCAGTGTCCACAGTAAGACCCAGAGCAACACACACTCAAGACTCAGTGTCCACAGTAAGACCCAGAGCAACACACACTCAAGACTCAGTGTCCACAGTAAGACCCAGAGCAACACACACTCAAGACTCAGTTTCCACAGTAAGACCCAGAGCATCACACACACTCAAGACTCAGTGTCCACAGTAAGACCCAGAGCAACACACACTCAAGACTCAGTGTCCACAGTAAGACCCAGAGCAACACACACTCAAGACTCAGTTTCCACAGTAAGACCCAGAGCATCGCACACACTCAAGACTCAGTGTCCACAGTAAGACCCAGAGCAAAGCACACACTCAAGACTCAGTTCCCACAGTAAGACCCAGAGCAACACACACACTCAAGACTCAGTGTCCACAGTAAGACCCTGAGCAACACACACACTCAAGACTCAGTGTCCACAGTAAGACCCAGAGCAACACACACACTGAAGACTCAGTTCCCACAGTAAGACCCAGAGCAACACACACACTCAAGACTCAGTGTCCACAGTAAGACCCAGAGCATCACACACACTCAAGACTCAGTGTCCACAGTAAGACCCAGAGCAACACACACACTCAAGACTCAGTGTCCACAGTAAGACCCAGAGCAACACACACACTCAAGACTCAGTGTCCACAGTAAGACCCAGAGCAACACACACACTCAAGACTCAGTTTCCAGAGTAAGACCCAGAGCATCACACACACTCAAGACTCAGTTCCCACAGTAAGACCCAGAGCAATACACACACTCAAGACTCAGTGTCCACAGTAAGACCCAGAGCAACACACACACTCAAGACTCAGTGTCCACAGTAAGACCCAGAGCAACACACACACTCAAGACTCAGTTTCCAGAGTAAGACCCAGAGCAACACACACACTCAAGACTCAGTGTCCACAGTAAGACCCAGAGCAACACACACACTCAAGACTCAGTGTCCACAGTAAGACCCAGAGCAACACACACACTCAAGACTCAGTTCCCACAGTTAGACCCAGAGCAACACACACACTCAAGACTCAGTTTCCAGAGTAAGACCCAGAGCATCACACACACTCAAGACTCAGTTCCCACAGTAAGACCCAGAGCAACACACACACTCAAGACTCAGTGTCCACAGTAAGACCCAGAGCAACACACACACTCAAGACTCAGTGTCCACAGTAAGACCCAGAGCAACACACACACTCAAGACTCAGTTTCCAGAGTAAGACCCAGAGCAACACACACTCAAGACTCAGTGTCCACAGTAAGACCCAGAGCATCACACACACTCAAGACTCAGTTTCCACAGTAAGACCCAGAGCATCACACACACTCAAGACTCAGTTTCCAGAGTAAGACCCAGAGCAACACACACACTCAAGACTCAGTTTCCACAGTAAGACCCAGAGCAACACACACACTCAAGACTCAGTGTCCACAGTAAGACCCAGAGCAACGCACACACTCAAGACTCAGTGTCCACAGTAAGACCCAGAGCAACGCACACACTCAAGACTCAGTGTCCACAGTAAGACCCAGAGCAACGCACACACTCAAGACTCAGTGTCCACAGTAAGACCCAGAGCAACACACACTCAAGACTCAGTGTCCACAGTAAGACCCAGAGCAACACACACACTCAAGACTCAGTTTCCACAGTAAGACCCAGAGCATCACACACACTCAAGACTCAGTTTCCACAGTAAGACCCAGAGCATCACACACACTCAAGACTCAGTTTCCAGAGTAAGACCCAGAGCAACACACACACTCAAGACTCAGTTTCCAGAGTAAGACCCAGAGCAACACACACACTCAAGACTCAGTTTCCACAGTAAGACCCAGAGCAACACACACACTCAAGACTCAGTGTCCACAGTAAGACCCAGAGCAACACACACACTCAAGACTCAGTGTCCACAGTAAGACCCAGAGCAACGCACACACTCAAGACTCAGTGTCCACAGTAAGACCCAGAGCAACACACACACTCAAGACTCAGTGTCCACAGTAAGACCCAGAGCAACACACACACTCAAGACTCAGTTTCCACAGTAAGACCCAGAGCAACACACACACTCAAGACTCAGTTTCCACAGTAAGACCCAGAGCAACACACACACTCAAGACTCAGTGTCCACAGTAAGACCCAGAGCAACACACACACTCAAGACTCAGTGTCCACAGTAAGACCCAGAGCAACACACACACTCAAGACTCAGTGTCCACAGTTAGACCCAGAGCAACACACACACTCAAGACTCAGTGTCCACAGTAAGACCCAGAGCAACACACACACTCAAGACTCAGTGTCCACAGTAAGACCCAGAGCAACACACACACTCAAGACTCAGTTTCCACAGTAAGACCCAGAGCAACACACACACTCAAGACTCAGTGTCCACAGTAAGACCCAGAGCAACACACACACTCAAGACTCAGTGTCCACAGTAAGACCCAGAGCAACACACACACTCAAGACTCAGTGTCCACAGTTAGACCCAGAGCAACACACACACTCAAGACTCAGTTCCCACAGTTAGACCCAGAGCAACACACACACTCAAGACTCAGTGTTCACAGTAAGACCCAGAGCAACACACACACTCAAGACTCAGTGTCCACAGTAAGACCCAGAGCAACACACACACTCACTCCAGAAACACACTGGGTTCTGATGGTCGCCTTAGTTCTTGCAGTCAGTAGTTGATCAAAAAGCAAGATTGATCCGCATGTTTATCTTGAGATTAATGGTGATTTATTGTCAGTGTGATTTTAATAAGTGTGTGTGATATTTAGATTTATTCATGATTTTTCCGACATGTTTTATTTAAAGAATGTTATGCTCTCTCAGAATAAGCATAATGTCCTCTTTACTGTGATCAAATATCCAGGGACTAAAATCCTGACACATTTGAGCTTGTGTGTGTGTGTGTGTGTTTGATCAGTGTAATATCTAATGATCTGGTGGATATGTTGATTGTGTGTGTAGAGGCAGAGCGGTGTGTGTTGTGTCCGTGACACTGAGAGCGTGTCTTTATTGAATGTTACACGTGTAATCCCGTCAGACCCCTGAGATTCTTCAGAGGTCATGTGAAGCGGATCCTGGTGTTTTCCTGGTGCAGTAATCACCGCTGGAGTGTGTCCCGCAGGAACACTGCGCTGTTATTGGCGTCAGCACTTTACAGACGGCGTGTGTGTGAGTCTCGTGCCCCAGATGTGCCACTGTCCTCCTGGAATATCCTGATGTATGGCCTCGCTCGTTCTCGCTCGCGGTGTGTTTCGTCTTCAGGACTCACGCTCTCCTCGGCCAGAAGCACGACTCAAACACAGCCAGAGTTCACGTGATTTCCTCCATTCAGGGGATTTATATCAAGCTTTATTAAAGCGTTATAAGTCATGAATCAAACCATGCGGCTACAGAGCGATTTAGGCCGATATACCGAGAACCGATAATGCTTTATATTTGAAAGCTGAAAACCGTATATATTGGCCGATAAATTTAAGTTTTTATATAAGTTTTGAGAGCCTGATTACAAAAACAAAAGTCGTGTCCCAAGCACACAATTATTACAATGTTCTCATCATAATTTTATGTAGCCTATATGACAGACTTGTGTTGTAGAATTTTCTGCACAGCATCATGGGTAATGTAGTTTTTCTCCACAAATTTTTTATATGCAGCCCAATGTGATCCAATGACTTGTTTGCATTATTTAGGTATTTTATTTTTATTTTTTGTTAGACAATAGATTTTTTGGTAACACTTTACAATAAGGTCTCATTTGTTAATGCTTTAACTAACATGAACTAACAGAGAGCAATAGCCTTTGTTAATGTTAGTTAATAAAATATGTGTTCATGTTAGTTCACAGTGCATTAACCACTGTTACAGAATAAAGATACAACTTTGGATCTTAAAAAAAGTCTTAATGTAATTAAGATTAATAAATGCTGTACAAGTATTGTTCATTCAGTCTTGGTTCATGTTAACTAATGCTAACTAAATGAAACCTTATTATAAAGTGTTACCATTTTTTAATAAAGAAAGTTGGCCATAGGAGTGTAAAATTAATTTTAAAAGTTAAGGACTCTTACACTGGTTCAAACTAGGCTGCTGTACTGTATATGTCTGATTTATGTTGAAGTGTTTTGGACATGGCTTTTAATCATAAGCTGTTTGTTTTTGTAATCAGGCTCTCAAAGTATATAGAAACTTGAATTTAGATTTATCGGCCAATATATCGGTTACCGGTTTACAAATGTAAAGATTATCGGTTATCGGTATCGGCCAAAAATTTCATATCGGTGCATCCCTACAATTTAACATCAATTCATGAGAGTGGCGGAGCTATAGAGCTCTTTTGGTGACTCTCTAATTGGTGGAATTTTCTGCACAGCATCATGGGTAATGTAGTTTTTCACCACAAATTCAGCTGTTAAACATGATTATTTAAAAAATAAGTTACAATAATGCAAACGAGTGTCTTCAGCAGAAGCATATACGATCGATTAGCCTCCACTCAGCTCGACAGACGTAGTGTTGTCACAGCCTGCAGAACGGTTCGGCTCGTCCAATCAGCCGAGCGCGCTCTGGAGGCCTCGTGATTGGACTGGCAGGGAATCAGGCTCTTAAGACACAACATATCGACTAGGCCATCCATCATCTCTTAGCGTGCGCTCAGGCCTGCCAATACCCCCCCGTCTGAGAGCCACGGGCCTGGGTAAACACTAGAGTGTGTGTGTGTTTGTGTGTGTTTGTGTGTGTGTGTGTGTGTGTGTGTGTGTGTGTGTGTGTTGTCCTCTGATGTTCTTCATCCGTGTTGTCACTGCTGGGAACACCGAACCGGCCTGAGCTCATCCCATCTGCATGCTTTATCCTCAACACTGGAAACACTGAGTCTGATGTTCATCCTCACCCTGTCCTTTTATAGGCCTGATCCAATCCTTTCTATTTTTTCCCAAATTCTGTCTTTTCCCATTTAAATTTTTCTGGATTCTGATTTAAATTTCCCATACTCCATTTTAATGGTTAAAATAAATTCTAGTAATCTAAAAGCATGTCTAATAATTATGATAATAGTGAACTGTATACAACTGAACAACAATTCATGAGAGTGGGCGGAGCTAAAGAGCTCTTTTGGCGCAAACTACCTTGTAACCAATCAGATCAACGTGTGATCGTCAACCAGTGGATCTCTGAGCTGAGTGAGTGGAGGCGGGGCTCATTTGCATATTCATAGAACCACGAATACTAAATGAGGCAAGGGTGTCGAGTTACAATCAAGCTGTTTTAAGGCATGAAGAATTTTTATCAAGTTAAAACGTTTAAATGTGTCATTTTGGAGATCAAAGATGAGTTTTAAGGGATTATTAAATGGACTGATGTATCTCTCGTCAACCTTCTAGTAAAACTTGGTTAATTTCAAAGGACGTGAAAATACATTCACAATTCAGTAAGGGAGTCATTTGTGAACTCATATAATCATTGAACAATTCACTGACTGAGTGATCTGTTGTGATTTTGCACTATAAAAAAAATATTGTTGGTGTAACTCGTTGGCTTAATGTTTAAAAATAAGAAAAGAAGAGGGAAATATTGTACATTTACAGTTGTACTAAGTTCACTGCTGTTATTCATACGTACAAATATTCCATGACTGACAGTATTTTGAAGTATGATTTTAAAAAAAGTTAATCATGTTCTAAAATGGTTAATGAAAAATATAAAATTATTTTTATTGGTTTTGTTTAAAGTGCGTATATCTGATCAGCTTCACTGCTGTTATTCATACATCAAAATACTGTGTCAGTCACAGAATATTTGTAAGTATGATTAAAAAAAAATAATCATGTTTTTAAATCGCTTCTTAAATCCCACCTTTTCTCCGTGGCCTTTGACACCTGACGATGACATTTTGTTTATTTATTTGACTGTTTTTACGGTATGTTTATTTTTCTAGTTTTATGTCTCTTGCTTCACATAAAGTATGTATTTTATGTTTTTTGTTTATTTTTCTGTACAGCT
Source organism: Abramis brama (assembly GCF_963993115.1). NCBI lineage: Eukaryota > Metazoa > Chordata > Actinopteri > Cypriniformes > Leuciscidae > Abramis > Abramis brama. The sequence continues at coordinate 1,774,082 of NC_139983.1, read as the reverse complement.
CTTTGGTCCACTTCGGTTATTTTAAAGTGCTTTAAAAATAAAGTTTGATTGATTGATGTTCTAAAATGGCTGATAAAATAAAAATATAAAATAATTTGTATTGGTTTCGTTTAAAGTGCATATATCTGAGACCGTATCCTTAGTGTTCCATAGAATATTTGTAAGTATGATCAAAAAAAAAAAAAAAAGAGTTGATCATGTTCTAAAATGGTTAATAAAAAGGATAATTTGAGCGTTGTCCTGCGGTGTGTGTGTGCGGTCAGGAAGGGAGACTCGTGTAACACAGATGTTGGGAGTCATCTGTCACGCTGGCTCTCTCGGCCCGAGCGCTGGCTGTTCTGCCGGGACCCCCGATCCGACACGGTGCTGTCACTCGCCCGTCTCACAATGCACACGCATGCTAATCCCGCGGCCACAATGAGCTGCGCCATCAGCCGGGCCTTCCCCGACTCCTGAACATTAGACTTGGAAATGAAGCGCGCCGGTCCGGTTCACTCCTCCCCTGAGAGAGAACAACCCCATGAATGAATCTGGGTGTAATGATCAGCCCTCTTTAAAATGCCATTCCTCCCAGTGTGCATATGTGTGTGAGAGTGCTGGCCCGGGCAGATGCTCCCCGTTTGGGCGTGTGCGAACGCGAAATCTCCAATGCCAAGGCCCTTAATGCGTCTGAAACGGGCCCTAATGTGCCGTTTTCATCAGCGCCGAGGCGGGCTGCAATATGTTGCCAGTGGCTCGCTTGGGGAATATGAATTTTGATTAAGGATGCACTCAGGCTTTTGAAATTCTGAAGAAGTGTCAGAATAATGGATGTCGAGCAAATGTCAAGCGTTTGTTAATTTCTGTGTTATGGTGGGGTTTATCCAGCGCGATCTGCGCAGTAACGCGGTGTGTGCCATTGATATGCTGATGGCTTGGCTGAGAACGCAGTGTTTGTGATGGCAAGGCTCGGGACACAAACGCTCCTCATTGATTATTTATCGCTCATCTGCCCCGTTATCCTCCCATTACATGCCTGTTAATCCAACGCCTGACATTAACCAGCCTCATTTTATCAGGCCTGCTAAATCTGACTGGGTTTTTTACCATTGCTTGTCACTTTCATGAACTCAGAATCACCTGAGTACTGAGAACAAGGCACAGCAATGGGCGGGAAAAATCAAGTCTCATATGAATCGCGATTCTATCTTACACCGATTTGTATCGATTCACAAACTTCAAACACAAACTTACACTTCTTTAACTTCTATCGGATACTGTTATACCTGCGTTTTTCTTCTCGACTGTTTACGTTCACTTAAGACATAACCGACTAGGTTTACTAGGATACTCGCCAAGACGGGCATTTTGACATTCTTTAACTTAAGTACTACTAATTAGTTATACAGTAGTTGACGTTAATCACAATAAGCCGCGAACATAAACTCCGTGAACAGAGTCTGTTATGTCCTACACAAACAAAAACAACTGGGAGAAACTCGGACGTGTAACAGTATATTAGATCCGTGCATTCATTCTTAAAAGGACAGCAGCCTCATAAACTGTTGCCATACATTTCATTAATGTTAATAAAAAAAACTATATTTTATCTTCAATATTAATCAATTTATATTTAATTAGTAAAATAGTGTTTTATTTTTACAGTTGATTATTCAATTTCGGTAGTAGGGCAGTAAAATAAACCTGTACCTGAAAAGCTTAAAGTTTATTTAATTTGTATATTTTTTCTATTTGTCCTATTGTTTGTAATTCGCTTCTTTGTTCCTATTTTTAATATCAAAAATAAAATAAAATTGCCTGCCTTGCTTTAATACAGAAGACTGTGTGTGTAATGGTCAGCTTAAAGGACATTTGTTTTATAATATTGGGTTGACTAAAATGGTAAGAAAAACTAAATAAATGTCAAGGTTCACATTTAAAGATGGATTTTTTCCCTTCTAGATCTATTAAACTGTCTACCGCAGTCACATAAGAAAAGTAACACAAAACAGTAAACTACAATCAAATCTATGCACATATAGAATCGAAATTTGATTCAAAATCGAGAATCTAAATTGAATTGTGAGGTACCAAAAGATTCCCACCCCTAGTGATTGGTTAATGCGGTTACATTTTTCTCCGGTCTCGGTCATGTGTAAATTGCATGAGCTTATTTCCTCCATTAGATTGAAAGATCTGAATAACCCAGACATTTAGCCGCCCATAGACCCTCCCCTCAAAGAAAGCAGGACAGAAGTGGTTGAAAGTGAGCAAAAGAGACGGATTAAACACCACAGTAGGTGTAAATGGGAATGTACGGATTAAACACCACAGTAGGTGTAAACGGGAATGTACGGATTAAACACCACTGTAGGTGTAAACGGGAATGTACGGATTAAACACCACAGTAGGTGTAAACGGGAATGTACGGATTAAACACCACAGTAGGTGTAAACGGGAATGTACGGATTAAAGACCACGGGAATGTACGGATTAAACACCACAGTAGGTGTAAACGGGAATGTACGGATTAAACACTACAGTAGGTGTACACGGGAATGTACGGATTAAACACCACAGTAGGAGTAAACGGGAATGGATGGATTAAACACTATTGTAGGTTTAAACGGGAATGGACGGATTAAACGCCACAGTAGGATTAAACACTACAGTAGGTGTAAACGGGAATGTACGGATTAAACACTACAGTAGGAGTAAACGGGAATGTACGGATTAAACACCACAGTAGGTGTAAACGGGAATGTACGGATTAAACACCACAGTAGGTGTAAATGGGAATGGATGGATTAAACACTATTGTAGGTTTAAACGGGAATGGACGGATTAAACGCCACAGTAGGATTAAACACTACAGTAGGTGTAAACGGGAATGTACGGATTAAACACTACAGTAGGAGTAAACGGGAATGTACGGATTAAACACCACAGTAGGTGTAAACGGGAATGTACGGATTAAACACCACAGTAGGTGTAAACGGGAATGTACGGATTAAACACCACAGTAGGTGTAAACGGGAATGTACGGATTAAACACCACAGTAGGTGTAAACGGGAATGTACGGATTAAACCCCACAGTAGGTGTAAACGGGAATGTACGGATTAAACACCACAGTAGGTGTACACGGGAATGTACGGATTAAACACTACAGTAGGTGTAAACGGGAATGTACGGATTAAACACTACAGTAGGTGTAAACGGGAATGTACGGATTAAACATTACAGTAGGTGTACACGGGAATGTACGGATTAAACACCACAGTAGGAGTAAACGGGAATGTACGGATTAAACACCACAGTAGGAGTAAACGGGAATGTACGGATTAAACACTACAGTAGGTGTAAACGGGAATGTACGGATTAAACACTACAGTAGGTGTAAACGGGAATGTACGGATTAAACATTACAGTAGGTGTAAACGGGAATGTACGGATTAAACACCACAGTAGGTGTAAACGGGAATGTACGGATTAAACACCACAGTAGGTGTAAACGGGAATGTACGGATTAAACATTACAGTAGGTGTACACGGGAATGTACGGATTAAACACCACAGTAGGTGTAAACGGGAATGTACGGATTAAACACCACAGTAGGTGTAAACGGGAATGTACGGATTAAACACTACAGTAGGAGTAAACGGGAATGTACGGATTAAACACCACAGTAGGTGTAAACGGGAATGTACGGATTAAACACTACAGTAGGAGTAAACGGGAATGTACGGATTAAACACCACAGTAGGTGTAAACGGGAATGTCTCCCTCATCTGATCCACCATAACGCATCTTAATACCAGGAATAAACATTAAAAATGAACATAATTAGTCGATACTGTTATGGTGGCCATTATATCGTGCATCGATAATGGTCGATGGTGAGAATTTTAAAATGCCAAAATATCGGCCGTGGCAATATACAGTACCTTCACCACATGGTGTATTGCACTGACAGCTCTGCATGTGTGGTCATGTGATCTACACTTCAGTCTCAGGACACTCGATCACAAGACCCTCGTGTGTGTGTGTGTGTGTGTGTGCGTACTGGGATCAGTTGCAGTGCTGGAATGGAACAAATTGCCCAGAACAGCACAAGCGTCGGTAGCGTTGCTTCGGGCACGAGTGTAATCGGTTTCTCGCAGTGCATGATGGGTAAAGGAGGCCTTGCTGACAGTTTGCAGGAGAAACTGCAGTGATGAATAAAATAACTCTAACATGCGCTGTCACAGAAACCGCTGCCGAGCGCCACCTTTCACGGATGATCATGATTAGTGCTGGGATTGTGTTAGACGCGTCTGTGTTTGAAGCGACTCGAGAAACCTCTCCGACAGCTGGAGAACATCTCGTGTTCATTTCATAAATTACTCTCGGTGAGTGTCCTGTGCACCGCAGAACTTCTACAGTATTTATAAACTCCGTAACACTTTACAAGAAGGTTCATTAGTTAACATTAGTTATCTACCTTAGTTAACATGAACAAAGAATTATCAATACTTCTTCAGCATTTATTAATCTTAGTTAATATTAATTTCAACATTTACTAATACGTTATTAAAATCAAAGGTTGTATTTGTGAACATTAGTTAATGCACTGTGAACTAACATGAACCAACAATGAACAGCTGGATTTTTATTAACTAACATTAACAAAGATTAATAAATACTGTAACAAATGTATTGCTCATTGTTAGTTCTCGTTAGTAAATACGTTAACTAATGAACCTTATTGTAAAGTGTTACCATAAACTCTGTATGGGCTATTGGTTCATTAGGGATCATTCATCTAGGCTATTCATGCAACTCGTTAACTAACCCTAACGTTAGGATATGCAGAAAATAACATTTTTCTTCAGGACTGTTCATTGTTACTTCATAATACCTAATGCATTAACTGTTAACTCAAACACTTCACTGCAGAACACCAAAATAAAAGTTTTGTTTAATTGGAAATTATGATAGAAATGTATTACTATTGTACAGTAGAATGTACTTATGCAAATTATGATAATAATAACAATGCAAATATGCAATATCAGTTTTTCTTCAGTGTTTACAGTAAACATCTGTTGTGCAGCACTTTGGGATTGTTAAATTTGAATTTTATTACGTTTTAAAAGATAAATTAAATAAACGTTTTATGCATTCATTGGATTTCCACCATTTTTGCTTATACATTTGTATTAAATCATAAAACAGAATCCAGAAAACAGACACAGATAATGTGCATCTGATTACACACTGACTGACTGATTCATTAATTGGATGATCTGATCTTTGCCTTTTGAGTCCATCAAATCTCAAATTAAAAGAGAAGGCAATCAAACGAGGTGCAGATGCTCTAGACATGCTCTCATACACATGTGATTCTGGGTTTGATCAGACTGCGATCAGATATTTAATAATCGGACGCTCTACTGTCAGTCCACATTCACTCTAATTTGACAAATATTTATTTTAACTGTGTGTAGTCTTAGGTGTATCTCATCACTCAAGACCTTCAGACCATTCGAGTGTGTTTCGCGTCGAGCAGAAACAGATGCAGATGTGTGTGTGTGTCGCGGGCCGAGCTTCTGTTGTGTTGATGTACGTCACATTCATCATAGTTGACTGTTTCTCTTCATGTCGATGGAGGCGAGGCAGATGTTCTTTTGCACTTATCTGCATGTGTAATTAGGCCAATTTGCATATGTAGAGCACGAGGCAAAAACACAAGCGCTTTTGCTTTGGTGATAAATATTGACTCAAGGGGGAAAAGCTTCATAAGACGTGATGATCAGAAGTCACACACTCGGACACACACTGTACATTCACAGATGTCGTGAAGTTCACTTAGTTTTTAACTAAATTTACTCAATTCTGGCATTAAATGCTTTTCTAAAAAGTCATTGTGAATGAAATGAGCGTGTGCCTTGACGGATGTGACGTTCAGATCTGCGGCGAACGCTCATTATTATCAGAACATATGACGTGCCGGCGCTCCATTAGCCAGGTGGCATTCATTAGGTTAATTGCTGCCATTTCTGATTATTAATAGTTTGTGAAAGTGACACGCTTGGAAATGGTTCAGTCCATGATTAAAGACTTTAACCGAAAGCTGGTGAGATGTTGTTCTGCTTATAATTTCTTATTTAGACAGAAGTGATGCAAGTGAAGATCCTGATCCTGATACAATTATTATTTTAAGTAGTTTAATAAAGTATTTTAATATTTTAATTTGGAATCAGTTTTGCGATTGTAATGCTCATTTTGTGACTGGGTTGGTCAGGTAGGGTTCTATGACACTGTTTCTGTACTTGTTTTTGTGGATCTGCTGTAATAAGTGAATATCCCTGGTGTGGGATTAATAAAGTCTACAGAACCAAACCTAAAGGTGCAGAGTTTGGCACACTGTGCATATTAATGCTTCATGCGTTAATGTCAGGACGGGTAATTATGTTGATAGCGGCTGATTCCCAAAGCGCTCTTGTGTTTCCAGACCTTCTGTTTTGTCATGTTGGGAATGACGAGCTGTAGGCCATCAGCTCTTTGATGACCTTCTAATGAGGCTCTGTATTTCAAAGTCACCGCGATGCAATCAGTTCTTTGTTTTTATGAAGGATTGCTGTGTTTATTGTAAATGATTTATAGCACATCATCATTATTGTGTTAATAATCTTGAATCAGAGTAAGTTCCTCTTGCAGCATCTCTTCTCTTCTCAGATGACGAGGGCGGGGCTATAACCTGTCACTCACATGAGATCAGCCAATAGCAAACCACAACCAGCCAATCAACTCCTCACAGACACAATCAAGCCCCGCCCACATCTGTTCTTGTTCCAGAAGCGTTTCACTCGGATATATGACACAATAGAGAAGAAAAGACCAGCGCAACTTCCATTTGATGACGACTGATGAAACGCTGGTGAAACGTGTTCGAGTTTATGGAATATGAATGCGTTTTGTAGCGGTTCTGTTAACTCAGCTAATGCTTAGACGCATAGAGACTCACGAAACGGGATTCTGTTGTTTCAGCGGATGAGTGTATTGATCTTCTGCTGTAAGTTCAGGTTGTTTGGATGATGTTTGTTTACTGCAGTCTTCCAATATTCCCAAACAGGAGTCAGGCCTTTCAGGACATTCACGAGTCTGTTCCTGTGACCTTGTGTTTGGACATCACTTGATGATGTTTTATTTGATCAACAATTGCTTTTGAATTATGACTTGAGTCTCACCCGGATCCGACCTCATGTTGAGTAAGGCGGTGTTAACAATATCCTAAGAATCAATCAAAACTTCACTGAACATTATTTGTAGCTCCTGCCATCCAATAATCACAATAATCTTTGTGCTTTGATACTATTGACAAATTCTGTCAGTTTCATCACTAAATTTAGTCAATAAATGTGTGTTTGTGTCTCTTTAATGTGTATGACAGATCGCTGTAGAACCGATCATCTCTTCCTCTTTAATACTAGTTAGTATTAACTAATTGATCTATATATATATATATATATATATATATATATATATATATATATATATATATTTATGTATAATTACATTACATAAATGTTCAGATCTTGATTAAATATTACCACGACAAAAACATTTTTTTTTCTGTGTATTAACTTGCATGGATGAATTACTCACCACGAGACTAGTAAGGTGTGCTAACAAAGTAAACAATTTAGTATAATTGGAGTAGAAACATAATTATGTAATTAAAAAGTTATTATTATAACATTATTATTATACAACCTGCCTTATGTGCCCAATTTAAATGTTTATATACATATTAGCTGTTAAAAAATGGATGTGTACTGTACCTGATATATATCCAAATGAATCGCTATTGAATCAAATTGAATTAAAATGGGATTGAATCAAATCACAAGCTCATGAATCAAAATCAAAATCGAATCATGCAATTTGTGTCACTGCTCAGCCCTAATATTGAGCACATTGCTTTATGGATTATTGCTCACTGTACACCAGTTGCATGATGCAAAACACGTTTAAACATTAAATGAGTATAACTGCATTAGCAATTAATTTGCATTTATTTTCAATGCTGGACAAACCCTGAATGCAATGCGATTGGTCATTCAGAACCAATTCATTAATAGTGTTTGAAAACAGAAAGTGTGCCATTATGCAGTGTCTCTCTCAGGTCCTTGTGGTGAAGCGGGCTTCACCCTGATGATGTGTTTACTCATGCCAGAGCGTTTCAGACCTTAAACTGAGTCTAAACAAGCCCGGAATTCAAAGTTCAGCCCATTGTTTGACAGGGATCTGTTTTCACAGATATTAGGGGCAGTTTACCTCGCTTCAAACTCAACAGGCTAAAGATTTAGCAATTAGGGCCTAATCAGGATCATTATGTGTGTAATCCATCTGAAGCGTAGCAGATGTGTGACTGCGCGCTGGTCAAGGCCGGTGTGTGTGTCGTCACGTAATGGCTCGCTCGGATGTGTTGTTGTAAATGAAGCCTGTGACTGGAATGCTCTCTGATCTTCACGCTGGCTTTCTTCTCTGTTCACCCAACAGGCTGACCGCTAATACTGAGCCAACACATTGTGATTGCATGTGTTTTTCTTCTCTCGCTCACTTTTTAGTGGTTTTTGTTTGAGATTTTGCAGCTTCACGCGTCAAGATTGTTTTGTCGGTCGATTATTGGTCGTTTTCTACATCACATCGCCAGCCCATATGATTAACATAACTCTCCTTCACTAGCCTATGTTTTGGTTGGATTGGTTATGTTGTTTTTTTTCTTTCTCTTTGTTCTAGTATTATCAAAAATAAAAATTTATGCATATTGATCTGAATATTTGAAAAGCGTTCAGTACTCATTTCCTGCAGTGTCAATACATTGATAAATCTGACATAAAAAGCTTATATGACCGCCACCGTTTAAATGATCATTTAAATGATGCAAGTTAAAGTAGAAACATAACTAATTAAAAAACGCCTTGTGTGCAATTTAAAGTCCCCCTGTGGTGTAAATCCAGCTTTTAATGTTGTTTATGTGTCTGTGTGGTGTTTTTAATATGCTTTAAGACAAACCATGTGTAAATTCATAAGTCGACTCCATTGCTGAGTATTTTCTCCTTAAAACTGCAGTGAACCAAAGACAGTCTCAAAAACACGCTTTGAAATCGCTGGTGTTTCTGACGTCACAAACTACCTTGTAACCAATCAGATCAACGTGTGATCATCAACCAGTGGATCTCTGAGCTGAGTGAGTGAGTGGAGGCGGGGCTCATTTGCATATTCATAGAACCACGCATACTAAATGAGGCAAGGGTGTCGAGTTACATTCAAGATATTTTGAAGCGTGAATAAGTTCTTTTTAAAGGAAAAAAGTTTAAATATGTAATTATTGTGATTAATGATAGCCTAAGTTTTAAGGGATACTATTATTGACTACAGGGGGACTTTAAATGTTTATTTTTAGTGTCGATTTAATAAATTTAATTAATTGATTTTTTTATTTAATACTTTTTTGTTTTTGGTTTCTGTAAATTTTTTTAGTGCATCACTAAATGTAATCATACAATGCAATCCCCCCCCCCCCCCATTTTTTTGAAAATGGTATTGAATATCAATATTCTTCAAGGTATGGCAGGGCTCAGGTTGAGTACATTTTGTTAGAGATATAGTGAGAAATATAATTCTCTGTTGTAAACCACAGATATCAGGTCAACAGCGCTGATGTGGAAACCAGGAGAAACATCGTGCCATGAACAAACAAGTTACAGAAGGCTTTAAGTCCACAAATCACCCAAATTCACCATGGATTTAATGTAGTAACGCTATCTGTTACCATGGTATTGTGACAGAAAGTCGAATGTTATTACATTATTCATCAGGGTTCATAGGACCTTTTAAGAGTGAATTTCAAGCATTTTTCAAGGACGTTCAAGTGCTCCACACTTTTTCCAGAACTTATAAGTATATATAATATATATATAATATATAAATATATATATAAAAAAAAACTATAAATGTTATCCAATTAAATGTTATTTTTAATGTGATGACCAAAAACCTTATTTGTTCATCCTTCAAAGATTGTCCACATTTGTAAAACTAAAAGTTTCAAGATGTAGCAAAACTAACACTTTTATTTAAATATAAAAAGACACAAAATTACCACTATAACCAGTAGATGGCGGCGGAGGAGCACTTATTGGCTCATTAGTCATTTCCACTCCTTAATATAGTGTTTTCACACGTTTTTGTCAAAGTTGGGCACTTTTTGTATGAAGTAGGATATATAGTGTTTGCATGTTATGAAAGGTAGAATTGTGAGATAAAGACTCACAATTCGAGAAATAAATTTGCAATTGCGTGTTATAAAGTCAGAATTGCGAGATATAAACTCACAATTTATATCACGCAATTCTGAGATAAAAAGTTTTTATTTTTTATTCTGTGGCGGAAACAAACTTGGTTTATAAAGTTTTTAAAGTCAATAATATATATGACAACTTTTCAATCTGTGCTAAACTTTCTTACACCATCAACAATTATTAGTATATAAAATCAGTTGAATAAAGTGATAAAAACACCAGTGTTGTATTTCCAGAACATTCCATTCATGAGAGAATCAAGTGAGGTGGAAACGCTCTTTGGGTTTTAGCTCGTTCTGTCCAATCAGGGCCGAGAAGAAGAGCTCTTGTGTAGTATTGGCTCGCTCTGTCCAATCAGGGCCGAGAAGAAGAGCTCTCACTCTGTCCAATCAGGGCCGAGAAGAAGAGCTCTTGTGTAGTATTGGCTCGTTCTGTCCAATCAGGGCCGAGAAGAAGAGCTCTCGTGTAGTATTGGCTCGCTCTGTCCAATCAGGGCCGAGAAGAAGAGCTCTCGTGTAGTATTGGCTCGCTCTGTCCAATCAGGGCCGAGAAGAAGAGCTCTCGTGTAGTATTGGCTCGCTCTGTCCAATCAGGGCCGAGAAGAAGAGCTCTCGTGTAGTATTGGCTCGTTCTGTCCAATCAGGGCCGAGAAGAAGAGCTCTCGTGTAGTATTGGCTCGCTCTGTCCAATCAGGGCCGAGAAGAAGAGCTCTCGTGTAGTATTGGCTCGCTCTGTCCAATCAGGGCCGAGAAGAAGAGCTCTTGTGTAGTATTGGCTCGTTCTGTCCAATCAGGGCCGAGAAGAAGAGCTCTCGTGTAGTATTGGCTCGCTCTGTCCAATCAGGGCCGAGAAGAAGAGCTCTCGCTCTGTCCAATCAGGGCCGAGAAGAAGAGTTCTCGTGTAGTATTGGCTCGCTCTGTCCAATCAGGGCCGAGAAGAAGAGCTCTCGTGTAGTATTGGCTCGTTCTGTCCAATCAGGGCCGAGAAGAAGAGCTCTCGTGTAGTATTGGCTCGCTCTGTCCAATCAGGGCCGAGAAGAAGAGCTCTCGTGTAGTATTGGCTCGTTCTGTCCAATCAGGGCCGAGAAGAAGAGCTCTCGCCCTGTCCAATCAGGGCCGAGAAGAAGAGCTCTCGTGTAGTATTGGCTCGCTCTGTCCAATCAGGGCCGAGAAGAAGAGCTCTCGCTCTGTCCAATCAGGGCCGAGAAGAAGAGCTCTCGTGTAGTATTGGCTCGTTCTGTCCAATCGGGGCCGAGAAGAAGAGCTCTCGCTCTGTCCAATCAGGGCCGAGAAGAAGAGCTCTCGTGTAGTATTGGCTCGCTCTGTCCAATCAGGGCCGAGAAGAAGAGCTCTCGTGTAGTATTGGCTCGCTCTGTCCAATCAGGGCCGAGAAGAAGAGCTCTCGTGTAGTATTGTCTCGTTCTGTCCAATCAGGGCCGAGAAGACGAGCTCTCGTGTAGTATTGGCTCGCTCTGTCCAATCAGGGCCGAGAAGAAGAGCTCTCGTGTAGTATTGGCTCGTTCTGTCCAATCAGGGCCGAGAAGAAGAGCTCTCGCCCTGTCCAATCAGGGCCGAGAAGAAGAGCTCTCGTGTAGTATTGGCTCGCTGTGTCCAATCAGGGCCGAGAAGAAGAGCTCTCGCTCTGTCCAATCAGGGCCGAGAAGAAGAGCTCTCGTGTAGTATTGGCTCGTTCTGTCCAATCGGGGCCGAGAAGAAGAGCTCTCGCTCTGTCCAATCAGGGCCGAGAAGAAGAGCTCTCGTGTAGTATTGGCTCGCTCTGTCCAATCAGGGCCGAGAAGAAGAGCTCTCGTGTAGTATTGGCTCGCTCTGTCCAATCAGGGCCGAGAAGAAGAGCTCTCGTGTAGTATTGTCTCGTTCTGTCCAATCAGGGCCGAGAAGACGAGCTCTCGTGTAGTATTGGCTCGCTCTGTCCAATCAGGGCCGAGAAGAAGAGCTCTCGTGTAGTATTGGCTCGCTCTGTCCAATCAGGGCCGAGAAGAAGAGCTCTCGCTCTGTCCAATCAGGGCCGAGAAGAAGTGCTCTCGTGTAGTATTGGCTCGCTCTGTCCAATCAGGGCCGAGAAGAAGAGCTCTCGTGTAGTATTGGCTCGTTCTGTCCAATCAGGGCCGAGAAGAAGAGCTCTCGTGTAGTATTGGCTCGCTCTGTCCAATCAGGGCCGAGAAGAAGAGCTCTCGCCCTGTCCAATCAGGGCCGAGAAGAAGAGCTCTCGTGTAGTATTGGCTCGCTCTGTCCAATCAGGGCCGAGAAGAAGAGCTCTTGCTCTGTCCAATCAGGGCCGAGAAGAAGAGCTCTCGTGTAGTATTGGCTCGTTCTGTCCAATCAGGGCCGAGAAGAAGAGCTCTCGCTCTGTCCAATCAGGGCCGCGAAGACGAGCTCTCGTGTAGTATTGGCTCGCTCTGTCCAATCAGGGCCGAGAAGAAGAGCTCTCGTGTAGTATTGGCTCGTTCTGTCCAATCAGGGCCGAGAAGAAGAGCTCTCGTGTAGTATTGGCTCGCTCTGTCCAATCAGGGCCGAGAAGAAGAGCTCTCGTGTAGTATTGGCTCGTTCTGTCCAATCAGGGCCGAGAAGAAGAGCTCTCGTGTAGTATTGGCTCGTTCTGTCCAATCAGGGCCGAGAAGAAGAGCTCTCGTGTAGTATTGGCTCGCTCTGTCCAATCAGGGCCGAGAAGAAGAGCTCTCGCCCTGTCCAATCAGGGCCGAGAAGAAGAGCTCTCGTGTAGTATTGGCTCGCTCTGTCCAATCAGGGCCGAGAAGAAGAGCTCTCGCTCTGTCCAATCAGGGCCGAGAAGAAGAGCTCTCGTGTAGTATTGGCTCGTTCTGTCCAATCAGGGCCGAGAAAAAGAGCTCTCGCTCTGTCCAATCAGGGCCGCGAAGACGAGCTCTCGTGTAGTATTGGCTCGCTCTGTCCAATCAGGGCCGAGAAGAAGAGCTCTCGTGTAGTATTGGCTCGTTCTGTCCAATCAGGGCCGAGAAGAAGAGCTCTCGTGTAGTATTGGCTCGCTCTGTCCAATCAGGGCCGAGAAGAAGAGCTCTCGTGTAGTATTGGCTCGCTCTGTCCAATCAGGGCCGAGAAGAAGAGCTCTCGTGTAGTATTGGCTCGTTCTGTCCAATCAGGGCCGAGAAGAAGAGCTCTCGTGTAGTATTGGCTCGTTCTGTCCAATCAGGGCCGAGAAGAAGAGCTCTCGTGTAGTATTGGCTCGCTCTGTCCAATCAGGGCCGAGAAGAAGAGCTCTCGTGTAGTATTGGCTCGCTCTGTCCAATCAGGGCCGAGAAGAAGAGCTCTCGTGTAGTATTGGCTCGTTCTGTCCAATCAGGGCCGAGAAGAAGAGCTCTCGTGTAGTATTGGCTCGTTCTGTCCAATCAGGGCCGAGAAGAAGAGCTCTCGTGTAGTATTGGCTCGCTCTGTCCAATCAGGGCCGAGAAGAAGAGCTCTCGTGTAGTATTGGCACGTGAGGAGTTTTCCAGCCAGGTGTTTGACGTTGAGCGCTGAGGCCCTTTGGATCTGCCGATCTCCTGCCATGAGAGTTTCCTTTTTCAAAGCCCATCAGTGGGAATGCTCCCGATATCCCATCATCCCCCACTGCCCCACGCCAGCTGCCCATGAGACTGAACCAGTGCATGAACATAGCCTTCTTATCATTCACGCTTAAGCATGCAAATAAACACAAGCTTTTATGATTTCGAAAAAATGTAAAGGTCCCACTTTATATTAAGTGGTTTTAAGTATTTACATCGAAAAATAAGTACAATGTAGTTATTGTGTTGATGTTGTGTTGTATTGTAAAACACTTGTGCTGCTGTTGAGGTGTGACACGGGTGAGCTTAGGGACAGGTGAGGTGTAAGGGAAGGTCAGCATCAATTAAACTCATTACAGCTGTAATTACATGAAGGTATTTTCAAAATATAAGTACAATGTAAAAACGTACACTATAACTCCATTGTATCAAATTATTAATTTCAATGTAACTACATAGTACTTATAGCTACTTAATATAAAGTGGGACCAATGTGAATAAAGAAAAGTTATGTAAGATTAGAAATGGGTCAACATGGGTTATAGTTTTGAGAAATGCATATTCATAAATACAATGATTTAAATGCATCTGGAATTTTCAAATATTTCTTAGACTTTTTAAAAAACAGATTTGCTCAATATTTGAGAAACGTCCTGCCAAATCAAAGCCATACGGTGAAACCAACATGCGGAAAAAAAGAGTATGGCATCAAATGTCAGTTTATAAAGACCGTTTGATCTTATGATCTTATGACTGTGTTCGAGTCGTTGGGAATATCTCACAGTTTGAACTTTGCCTTTAGTTTTATAAGCTTTTCTAAATCCATGAGCGATTCAGGTTTTCCTCCAGGATGGTGTGGTTCCACAAACTGCTCTCGCTAAGGCTTCTGATCTGCATTAAATAATTATAACCGCCTCAGATATATTTCATTAAACTAATTTGTGGCTTTTGCCTCTTGATTTGATGTGATTGGGGAGAGAGGCAAGACTATATACAGCGTGTGCATGATTATTAGGCAAGTCGATATCCTGTTTTTTTCCAAGCACATTTTACCAATTCCAAACCACATCAATCTTAATAACTACTATTCATTTTGTATAGGCATTTATAAGTGATATGTAATTGTTAACATGGGCTGGAAATGAAAAACGCTTTATATTCAGATGTGCGTAATTATTAAGCAGGTTTTCTTTTACAGGCCAAAAAAAGATTTAGAACTCTCACTGTAATGTCTAAAATTCATAAATGCAATCCATGAGAAGGGTGTAATACTAGGGATGTAACAATATATCGCAATACAAAAATGCATGGATAGTGACAATATGTATTGTGTATAATTCACTCAAAATGAAAATTTCTGTGCGAAAAAATTCTAGTTTTCAGAGTTTTAGTGTCAGAACTGGATTAAACTGCTGTATATAATGTTGAATATAATGTATAATAATGCAATGGGGGAATATTAGTGTGTCCTGATAATGCCAGATGTCTGATGTTCCCAGTAAAAGTGTCCTACATTATTTTAAATATATCTAGTCAGTGACAGAGATCAAGCATATTCATCTACAATAATTCAGTATTTTCATCTTCAGAATCATGAATATTGTTATTCTGGTGTCTCTATTGTCCTGTTCATTGGGTTTCAGCACCAAGTCCAAGCCTGTTCATTTACACACACAATGTAGGATCACATTTAGAATTTCATCATTTTCTGTAAACCTTTTATCATGTGTGTTGGAGTATCACAGTAATATGGTCTCGAGAGTTCAGGATCGTGATGTGTGTCGAATCGAGACATGAGGGGATCGTTACACTCCTACTGTAATAGAAATTGCAAAATTAAGGTGCGACTATTGGACAAGAAATGCTCATTGGGGGGGCAGGGTCACAAAAACAGGTAGAGAAAGAAGAAAAGATATAAACTGCTGAGGAATTAAGGAGGAGAGTCGTGTGTGAAAGCATCAGGAACCCTTTAGTCTCAGTGCCTTTATATTCCAGAGCTGCAGCCGATCTCCCGGAGTACAAGCTCTCTTCCTTTCATCCGGCGCGTGCTTTTGTTCCCGTGATGGAGTGAATGCACGAGGTCTAAAGGTGTGTTGTGTTCACCTGACACAACAGCCAATCATACGCGAGGACACTTATATCCCTCTCATCTCGCACCGACCCGCTCATCCGGATCCGCTCGGCCACACTCGTCCCCGTGTTCCTGGAGATTACAGGCTCTAAAGCACTCCTCTCTCGCTCGCTCGCTCTGTCTGTGTGCAATGCACTCTGGTAATTAACTTTGTCCTTCTTTTATTTGTTCCAGTCTTCCCCCGTCCACTCTTCTGAGCATCTTCTCCCAGGAGTACCAGGTTAGAAGTTTTCCTCCTTTGTGTGGCCTGACAGCTGCCTAATTGAATGATGAATGTCCCCTTATTTCTGTGTAATTGAACTGCCAACTCTCTGATTGGTTTGGAGGATTCCCCCCCGACCCACACTCACACACACACACACACACACACACACACACAGTGGACCTCTGCCAACCCGGCCTCTCCATCTGTCTAATAACATCGAGCCGCTGCTTATTTGCCGGACCTGTAATAAATTATGCTAAACCATTATTATTCTGACAATAATAATTTCCCCGTGTGGCGCGGGCGCGTGTGCTAAATGTTTGCTGACTGGCGCTGTCGCGAGCGCTTTCCTCCTCTGACAGCGAGGATGATCGATGGCCACTGTTGCAGCGGCTCAGAATAGAGTCATTCATCATCCGTCTGACAGCTGTCACTCATTCTCCGTGTCTCAGCAGAATCGCTCCTGTAGTTTTTAAATAAGTTGTTTTTAAGCGTCCTCGGGTTAAGACGCCGCTGAATCGCGTTACGCCAGACAGCGAGAGTGGTTGTAGAGTAGAAGAACAGGAAATGAATGAGGCTGAAAGCTCAGGGTAGTGAACACTTATACACACACACACACACACACACACACACACACACACACACACACACGAGTCGGTGTAATAACACACACATCTGGTGCCAGACGCAGGGCTCAGTGTGTGTTACTGTAATGCAGTATAGTTACGATTTGTAATGTTTCTGAAAGAGTCTCTTCTGCTCATCAAGGCTGCGTTTATTTGATCAAAAATACAGTAAAACAGTGAAATATTATCAAACATCTGTTTTCTATGTGAATATATAGTTAAGTGTAATTTATTCCTGTGATCAAAGCTGAATTTCAGCATCATTACTCCAGTCTTCAGTGTCACATGATCCTTTAGAAATCATTCTAATATGAGGATTTGATGATCAAGAAACATTTATGATTATTATAGATGTTGAAAACATCTGATGTTTTTGTGGAAACATTATAATTGTCTTTACTGTCACTTTTGATGAATTTAATGCGTCCTTGATGAATAAAAGTATTGATTTCTTTAAAAAAATCCAAACTTACTGTAAGCAAAATTTATTTTTATTCGAATAAACATGTTAATGCCTGTTTTTGTAACTTGATGGACTCAAAATACCAGATGATTCATTTCCAATGAATGATTCAGTGTAAAAATAATTCACATTATTAAACGCTTGAGTTCAAAACTAAAGACTCGAAACAGTCCAACTAAGATTATAGATCAGACCGTTCAGACTTACAGTAGTGCTGAATGTGAAACGTTTGATTGTAGATCAGCGTCTTGAGTTATAGACGGATTAAAAAACATCTTGGTTCTGTTCCCGCTCATTCTAGATTTCTTTGTGGCTCTCACGTGTGAATATCATCCAGTAGTCCTGTCCACTGAGAGACCCAACATGCTAGTTAAACATCACAACAGAACGTTTTCACACACACAAACACACTCTATATCCCACCGTACATCCCGACACAATGACTGGGGATATTGTGCATGTGTGTTTCAGAAGCGGATGAAGCGCAGCTTTGTGAGACATCACGCTCCTGACGCGGTTAAAGGATACTATCAGAGGTACGAAACAGCACACATGCATCACTGATGTGTTATTATAAAGCATTATGGGAAGTTCAGCTGTTTTAAACTGACATGACATCTTAAAAATGGAAAAATAAAGATTTTTCATTGGTGGTGTAACATTCACACACAGCTTATCCACAATACATACACACATAAGACAACACTAATGCTGAGAATGATTCAGTAAACCAGCTGATGGATGCGAGAAATGATGTGTTTTGCTCTCAGTGCTCGATAGCTTCTTTGATTTAATACATTAAAACCAGAGCATAAAAAATCATTTGCATTATTCTTGTTTATTATGAGTATTTCTCAATACTGTAACAGTGCAGTGATGATGAAAACACTGAAGCAACACACATGGACGTCTGTGAGTGAAACACTCCTCTTCTTTGTGTAGATTGCAGCTCTGCTGTCATCAGGTGCATCATGGGAAGCTTTAAACACCAGTGGAGGAAGATCATGTGATGATGATGATGATTGTCCTTCATTATCTACTCATACATTTAGATTTATAAGTAAATAAATAACACTTTACAATAAGATTCATTAGTTAACATTAGATAATGTATTAACTAACATGAACTAACAATGAGCAATACATTTATTACAGTATTTATTAATCTTTGTTAATGTTAGTTAATCAAAAGCTGTTTCTTGTTTGTTCATGTTAGTTCGCAGTGCATTAACTAATGTTCACAAATACAACCTTTGATTTTAATAACGTATTAGTAAATGTTGAAATTAATATTAACTAAGATTATTAAATGCTGAAGAAGTATTGTTCATTCTTAGTTCATGTTAACTAATGAACCTTATTGTAAAGTGTTCCCACATTTACTAATCTAATGTTAATTTCAACGTTTAAAATCAAAACATTAGCAAAGAAGAGCAAGTCCTGCAACACATGTTTTGCTCAATGCTAGTTGATGTTAGTGTTGCCAGTGTGTGTTTGTCTGCAGAATCAAGAGTAACTGAAGCAGAAGCATTTAGATCCGCAGGTTAAAGGTCACGGGATCCTGCAGCTAATCAGGGCTGTGTTTCCTGAAAGCATCGTTAGTTTCTATGATCGCAAGTTCAGTCGTTATCATCAGTTCAGCGAGTCGTGTTTCCCGAAACTATAGTTCTAACGAACAACAGCATCTCAGAGTTGTGTGTGTGTAACGACAGATCTCCTGCGGTTAGAAGAAGAGTTTCTCATTTTCATGACATGTGGACTCAATAAATCCTGATCATGAGGAATATAATCAATCTAACATTCAGTGCAATCTATATCTGTTATCTAGAATACATATAAATGTCATTTACGTCTTTTAGTTTGTCAAGAGATTTAAAGTGTAGTTATTGAAGAGTGCGCATGTGTGAACGAGCTCTAGTGTGTGTGAACGAGCTCTAGTGTGTGTGAACGAGTCTATGATTGAGTCCGGAAATAAAGCAAAACCACAGATGCATGTCTGTAATCTATAGCAAAACATCTCGCATTAATTCGATCTCAAACAGATTCATTAACAGTAGTTATTACTCCAACACATGCGTGACATCTTTAACAACGTGGTTGAACGACCAATTTGCATCTATACGGCTTCGGGAAACAGTCGAGACTCGCTATATGTGTCGCCCTACAGTAGTGAAGCAGGAGTTAGGGTGTGTGCGGGAAACACCCCTGATTGTTGTTCTCCCAGACATCAGACACACTGATCTCCGTTTGCCAGACCTCTACAGGAGCCCTGTGTTGTGTTTCTGGTTAGCTGTGGTTAAGAGCGCTGGTGTGTGATGTGTGTGTGAGGGCTCTGTGGTTTCAGGCTAATGAACGGTTGGGTTGAGTCTGAGCCCATCAGGGACTCCGGCATGTTCTGGCTGGTCTGCTCTTGTTGTCTTCTCCTCTCATTTGTTGACTTTCTTCCCCATTGTTGTTGTGTGTGGTAATGAAGATACCGCAGCGAGGCCCGGACTCGTCCCACAGACCCGGTTCTGCTGGAGCTCGCCAACCAGGTAATGACTTGTGCACAAACATCATTAACCCAAAAGATTCATTTGGAGTTTCCCCAGTCTGTTAGTACTTATACAAATTGGACTAATGGTTCTGCCTATTAACCAATGATTTCGTGCAATTATCCTTCATGGAAAAATAGTTGAGTGTGATTATCATAAGTGACGTTCATAAATGCGTCTGTGGTCTGCTATTGACAGGGAGGTCAGTGGGTAATATCTCTATAGGTGAGCTGTTTACATCTCTGATTTCAAACCTTCGTTAAAGGGTTCGTTCACCCAAAAACTCTGTCAGTAATTACCCTCATGTTGTTCCAGCCCCGCAAGACTTTCATTCATCTTCAGAACACTAATGAAGATATTTCTGATGAAATCTGAGAGCTATTCTCTCAAAAAAGTATTCTCGTCGCTTGATAAACTTAAGGTTGAGCCGCTGTAGTCACTTGGACTATTGTAACAATGTCTTTACTAACTTTTCTGAGCCGGCAGATATCCATTACAGAGAAGCCTATGGAGGAGTGAGCCAGCTCTCAGATCTCATTAGAAATATCTTCATTTGTGTTCTGAAGATGAACGAAAGTCTGACGGGGTTGGGGGAGAGTAATTACTGTCAGAGTTTTCGTGTTTGGGTGAACGAACCCTTCAAGCGTCGGCCATCGGTCGTGACGTGATCTCAGGGCCAGTGAGAGACGATGTGAATGATGTCACTGTTAAGACTGACCAGTGAACGATGTTGATCCTCTCACGCCCTCATCATCACCTCACTGTGTTTCACCATGTGATTCACACACATCTCATGGGAAATTATGATACGGCTTCCATTCATTACTGCATGAGCTTATGAAATCTGTTTCGTTTTTACTAAAATTCAGGATCCCCAGAATATTCTAAAATATTCCTTAATTCTGTGTATTATAATGTAATAGAAATGTATTATCAAAAATGGTGGTGATCTTGAATGCTTAACAATTTAATTGATCATTTTAAAGTCCCCCTGTGGTGTAAATCCAGCTTTTAATGTTGTTTATGTGTCTATGTGGTGTTTGCTTTAAGACAAACCATGTGTAAATTCATAAGTCAACAGACGTATCTGTTGATCTCTTGAACACACTGGCCAATCAGGGGCGTTTAATTTAGTCAGAATCCGCTCACCAATCAAACCGCAGGAGTTTTGGTTCAGTTCTGCTCGCTCACGAATCCTCTCACAAACTGTAGACACTGGAAATAAGAGATTCACTGTGCAGTGGAGACGGCGTCAGTGATTATAACAGCGCTTTCAAGGCTATACTGTATATAATCCATTGAATAAAAGTTTAGTTTTTTGACGTCAACCGCGGTAAGATGTCAATAAAACAATAATGCCACTTTTACCTCAGAAAAGCCTTTCAATGACCATAAACATTTTTCTGCATTACCTAGAAAAATAACTCTAGAGAGGAGGAGCATTTTGACACATTTATGCGGTTTTACTTTATTTTGATGGTCCCTTTAACACATTCTGTTGACTACAAGTAACGTTACACCTACATGTCTACTAGCTCTCATTAGAGTATCAGTAGAGTATTAGTAGACTCTGCTTAATATCTGCTAACTTTGTTGTGATGCTCCTCAAACAGACATTCTACTGACTATAGAAGCTATAGTTCTATATAGTTCTAGTTCTCATTAGAGTATCAGTAGAGTATCAGTAGAGTATCAGTGGCATATTAGTAGAGTATTAGTAGAGTAGAGTATCAGTAGAGTATCAGTAGACTGGTAGGGTTAGGGTTAGAATAAGTTGACATGTAGTTGCAAATATACTTATAGTCAGTAGAATGTCTGTTTGAGGAGCATCACAATAAAGAGTTAGCAGATATTAAGCAGAGAGTCTACTAATACTCTACTCTACTGATACTCTACTAATACTCTACTGAAACTCTACTAATACTCTACTAATACTCTACTCTACTGATACTCTACTAATACTCTACTCTACTGATACTCTACTAATACTCTACTAATACTCTACTAATACTCTACTCTACTGATACTCTACTATACTAATACTCTACTCTACTAATACTCTACTGATACTCTACTAACCCTTTACTCTACTGATACTCTACTGATACTCTACTGATACTCTACTCTACTAATACTCTACTCTACTGACACTCTACTAATACTCTACTCTACTAATACTCTACTGATACTCTACTAATACTCTACTGATATTCTAGTCTACTGATACTCTACTCTACTGATACTCTACTAATACTCTACTGATACTCTACTCTACTAATACTCTACTGATACTCTACTCTACTGATACTCTACTGATACTCTACTGATATTCTAGTCTACTGATACTCTACTCTACTGATACTCTACTAATACTCTACTGATACTCTACTCTACTAATACTCTACTGATACTCTACTCTACTGATACTCTACTAATACTCTACTGATATTCTACTCTACTGATATTCTACTCTACTGATAATCTACTGATACTCTACTGATACTCTACTGATATTCTACTCTACTGATACTCTACTGATATTCTACTCTACTGATACTCTACTGATATTCTACTCTACTGATACTCTACTCTACTGATACTCTACTGATACTCTACTGATATTCTACTCTACTGATACTCTACTGATACTCTACTCTACTGATACTCTACTGATACTCTACTAATATTCTACTCTACTGATACTCTACTGATATTCTACTCTACTGATACTCTACTGATACTCTACTAATATTCTACTCTACTGATACTCTACTGATATTCTACTCTACTGATACTCTACTCTACTGATACTCTACTGATACTCTACTGATATTCTACTCTACTGATACTCTACTGATACTCTACTCTACTGATACTCTACTGATATTCTACTAATATTCTACTCTACTGATACTCTACTGATATTCTACTCTACTGATACTCTACTGATACTCTACTCTACTGATACTCTACTGATACTCTACTAATATTCTACTCTACTGATACTCTACTGATATTCTACTCTACTGATACTCTACTCTACTGATACTCTACTGATACTCTACTGATATTCTACTCTACTGATACTCTACTAATATTCTACTGATATTCTACTCTACTGATACTCTACTGATACTCTAATGACAGTTAGTAGACATGTAGTTGCAAAGTTACTTATAGTCAACAGAATATCTAAAGGGACCATCAAAATAAAGTGTTATCATTTATGCAGTATATGACATAATCATTATATTTTTACTCAACCTGTTCTTCAGTATTTAATGAATGTTGGAATGAATCAGTCATGAAAACAAGTGTTTATGACAGCCACCTTTTAAATAACTGGAGTAACATCATTAAGTAATTAAAAAGTTACTATTCTAAAAAAAAAGTGTTAGTATGCAAATCAGTTGTTAATTTTATAATGTAATATTGCAGTAAAACAGGGTTCATGTATATAGCATTAGTTCAGAGTCAGAGAAAAGTTGACAGTACTGTACCTGATATTTATCCAAGTGAATCCAAATCAAATCAAATCAGAATTGAATCAAATGTAATCGCATCCTTGTGACAAGTTTGGTGTCAGTGTCCGGCGTCGCTGTGAACGTCAGACACACTCAACACACAGAAGTTTACATGAGCGTCATCATTTCTGACACAGCCTGATCCTTGCCTGAGTTCAGAGTGATTGTGAGTCTGCTGTTGAAGGAAGGGTCTTCCTCATATGCGTCACATGACTCAGTTCATGCACTCCTTCACGTTTACTCTGCGCTCGCTGCTAATTGCTGCAGTCGTAGTGCTTTATGGGTCAGTGTATATCGCCAGATGAGCTACACTATAACAACTGATGAGAAATATTACTGTGCATGCGAGTGCATCGCCCGTCCATGACCTGACACACACATACACACACACGCTCGAGTCCCGCAGACTGATCCCAGTGTGTGTCTCAGCCTGATTAGAGAATGATGAATGTGATCGGAGCTTCGCTAACGTTACTCGCGCGTCTCAGATGAGAGATCCACTCATGATTAATTTGAGAACGACGAGGACGAGCACCTGAATGAAGCAGGGAAACCTCACGCAGACGTCATTATTCAGTGTCATCTCGTGTGTGTGTGTGTGTGTGTGTGTGTGTATGTGTGTGTGTGTCCTCATGTCCGGATGACACGTGAGGCTGATGATGTGTTTCAGAGACTGAAGCTGATGATGAAAGCTGTCTCCTCCTCAGAACAGATGCGAGTCCATCAGTGTGTCGTGTTCAGAGTCAGACAGACTAAATGTGATTTCTGTATAAACCTTTATATACTTTTTAACCACAAATGCTGGTCTTGCACTAGCTGTGATGCGACACACATTACGTAATCAGGTTGAAAGGTCACGCGTGTTCCGGGTCGGAAATGTAGGATAGGGTGAAAAACTCTTATTTTCTCCTCCAACTTCAAAATCGTCCGACATCATTGTTTTACCTTTTATTTATTTATTTGTTATAAATGGCGTTTGTCTTAGTCTTTGCACGTTCTCTTAGTAAACACTGGGTCTGTTCTTCCGCCTTCGTCACGCGTGACCTTTCAACCTGATTACGTAATGTGTGTCGCATCACAGCTAGTGCAAGACCAGCATTTGTTATTAAAAGTATATAAATGTTCTAACATGTCCGCTGGTTTGTCTGGATAAGACTCTTATTCCTCGGCTGGATCGTGTCGAGACTTTGAAGCTGCACTGAAACTCACATCTGGACCTTCGACCCGTTGGACCCCATTGAAGTCACTATATGGAGAAACATCCTGGAGTGTTTTCCTCAAAAACCTTCATTTCTTTTCCACTGAAGAAAGAAAGAAGAAAAAGAGTGAACTAATCCTTTAAAAATTAATTATTGAAAATTAAATTTGGTAAATAAAACAAGGATTATTGGAGTATTTAGTGACACTTAACAATAAGTTAATGTAATTGAATGCATGAACTAAAATTAACTAACATTGAACAATTTATTTGTTATAGCATTTATCTGCCGAGTTGCACATTAATGTAAAATCTTTCAATTTTTTTGTTTTGTTTTGTTGTTAAAGCTCCAGCTTTTACAGATCTTCAAGTGCAGATATCATCTTTTTTGTAAATAATTGTGAAGTCAGTCAAGACTAGTGCGAGTGCAGTCAGATCGGCTTTATTTCTACAGCGCTTCATACATTACTGATTGTTTCCGAGCAGCTTTACAGCGATAACAGGAAAATAATGCATGTTTGCAGCATTGACTAAGTGTTGAAGAGTGTAACTATTCACCATGGACAATTAAACAGGTGTGCAGATCTGTTCATTCCCTTTGTGACACGAGCATTAGCGTACTCCATGATTCCTGCAGCTGTGATGAAGAGATCGCAGTGAGGTGTGTGATGAAGATGTGAGTCGAGCCGTAGGTGTGCAGCTCTCGCATGTTCCTCCTTCAAAGCCCTTCTCTTTCCCTGCACACACTCCCAGGCCTCGCTGTAACCCAGCCGGATCCTTCTCTTTCCCTGCACACGCTCCCAGGCCTCGCTGTAACCCAGCCGGATCCTCATCCTGCTTCTGCAGTTTTAGAGGCTTTCTTTCCCTGAAGTTTCTCTGCTCTTCTGTGACATTCGGATTGAGGTCTTTCGTATCGTAAAGTATCTCTCGCCGTGTGAATACTGAGATTGAGACTGTTTAACAGACATTAACAGTGAAGCCCCGAAAAGATCTTTTAACTCTTTCAATACTGATGTTAAAGTCTCACTGTAGTCAATAATTTCATCCCTTAAAACTCATCCTTGATCACCAAAATGACGTAGTTGAACGTTTTTATGCCTTAAAATATCTTGAATGTAACTTGACACCCTTGCCTCATTTAGTATGCGTGGTTCTATGAATATGCATATGAGCCCCGCCTCCACTCACTCACTCAGCTCAGAGATCCACTGGTTGACGATCACACGTTGATCTGATTGGTTACAAGGTAGTTTGTGACGTCAGAAACACCAGCGATTTCAAAGCGTGTTTTTGAGACTGTCTTTGGTTCACTGCAGTTTTAAGGAGAAAATACTCAGCAATGGAGTCGACTTATGAATTTACACATGGTTTGTCTTAAAGCATATTAAAAACACCACATAGACACATAAACAACATTAAAAGCTGTTTTTTCACCTCAGGGGACTTTAAGAATAGGTTGACCCGTCACATGTATGCTATAAACTAACAACAGTTGCTATCTTTCCATCAAAAGTTGTGAATTTAACTTATGCGCATATTGCATTTGCATCAAATATCACATAAAACATTTGTGAATAAAGCAGCGTTTCCATCCAGTGAGCCGAAGAGAGCAAAATCATCACTTCCTCATAAACTGGCACTAAATATCACTAAGAAAAATGGAGGTTGCTGCAGGAGAAGACACTGTATATAATCATAATCATTTTGTATATAATAAATTAATTTTGGCCGGTTAGTCCAGTTATGCCGTCCCGTCGCAAAGTCACATGTCGTTTTTGGTGCGCATCGAGGAATTTATTATCGGATAATACTTTTTTTTTTTTTTTTTAATTTATGCATATTTTGGCGTTTCTATCCAGCGTTTGTTTCATACGATATCCAAAAATGCACATAAAAACAGGTGGATGGAAACATAGCTAGTTATGCACTGATTTCATAACCATTATTAGGAATGTTTTGTGTCATTGTGTTATATTGAAATGCATATAAAACTCTTGATTTGATGTTCAGAGAGAAACCGTTTCCCATCTCCATCTCTCGTTACGGTAACAGTTTCCATGACTTGGGGACAGAATGAGGCTTTAAACCGTTAAAAACAAGTCATTATTTTTGTTGCTAAAAGTAAGTGATTAAACTCACAACCTCAAATGAGTGGTTTTATTTTACCAGATAGAGTAAAAAGTAAAGTGTAATTTTTGCTTAAAAACTGAACATAAAGATTACCTTTTAAAATAATCAGTTAAGCTGTTTCTCCGTAGCTCGTCTGGGAATACATTTGTGGTTCTTAAAATTTTAGTATTTGAAAACAAATATATTTGTTTGATCACTTTTTTTCACAGTAAGAAAAGGGTTTAATGGTTGACACAATAATTTGTACAAATTGGGAAAAAAAAAAGTTTTACACGCGACACACACACTATTTAGCATACAAAAGTTTTTTTTTTTTTTTTTAAACGCTGAATAGTGATTTCATAAATTACATTGAAGCAAAAAAAACTAATGTAATATAACAACAGGAAAAGGGTAATTAAACAAATAAATGCATAAGAAATAACTCACACTATTACTAATAAGAAATGCAGTTTTACTGTATGTATTAATACAGTAATACATACAGTCATATTAGTAATTCTGCAAACCTAGGTATTGCTTTAATTAATTTTTAATGAATCTAGAATCTTACTGCATAAAAAGTATAAAAAATAATATTTTTTTGTTTAGATTTTCAACCGATAACATTTTTCAAAATTAAATAAATAGTATTATTTACTTCTGTTCTCATATGATATGATATATGGGTAACACTTTACAAGGTTCATTAGTTAACTACCTTAGTTTACATGAACTAAGAATGAACAATACTTCTACACATGGGCGTCGGAAGAAAAAAAAAAGTGGGTGGGTCCTCCCCCAGAAAAATGTTACTGGAGTAAATACCAGTAGGCTATTCTGGTGCCTTTTAATTAAAACAACCCAGGTGAAAAAGACGTACTATTAAATATATAAAAAATGTACTTGAGTATGTTTTTAGTACAATACAAATATACTTTAATGCATTTTTAATACATTTAACAGTACGTCTTTTTCACCTGGGAAGTAAACTAAACTCCACTTCACGTCGGGCGGTTCTTTGCCTCCAAGTCGTGCATTAAATGCACAGCTATCCGTGGATTATCCCGCTAATACCATGGTCATCTGCCAGCAATGACAATTTAAAGCTGTTGTTGATGTTTGCAATGCAATGTTTGACTCTAAGGGTACAACAGGCGGTTACTTTCGTCAGTTGCGGCTCGTTGAGAAATATAATGTAGCGATTCAGCGGAGTTTAATTTATTAGGGAATTCCCTAATAATTGGATTTGACTGACAGCACTATGAAAAGACAAATGCGCTGAATCAGAGACGGTAAAAGTAAGTGGGTCCAATATCATTTGTCTTAAAAAGTGGGTGGGTATACAATGGTTCCGACACCCATGCTTCTACAGCATTTATTAATCTTAGGTAATATTAATTTGAACATTTAAAATCAAAGGTTGTATTTGTTAACATTAGTTAATGCACTGTGAACTAACATGAACAAACAATGAACAGCTGGATTAACATTAAGAAAGATTAATAAATACTGTAATAAATGTATTGCTCATTGTTAGTTCATGTTAGTTAATACATTATCTAATGTTAACTAATGAACCTTATTATAAAGTGTTACCATTATATGATATATAGACAATAGACTTTATTTTTTATGGGACTTAAAGGATTCTTTTTTTTTTAACCACAATGAATGAAATCATCGCTGTAATGTTGATAAAGGGGTTGTTGATGGTCCAGAAGTCTGAGATGTAAAGACTCTTGTCAGTAATGATCCTCAGAGCTGTGTTCATGAGTTCTCTCTCTCTGTGTGTGTGTGTGTGTGTGTGTGTGTGTGTCAGGTGGACCTGTCCCCGGCTCTCCTGGCCCGTGTGATCCTGGAGTGTTTTCTGCAGGAGTGTGAGCCTTCAGTGCGTGAGTACAGCGTTACTCCCTAACGAGAGAACACACACACACACACACACACACACACACACACACACACTCAAACACTGTGTACATCAGTGCTGTTATTAATAACTCATTATCCTGAGCCTCTCCTGCCCGAGACCCAGCGCACACATCGAGCACACTGCTGTGTGTGTGTATACTATATACAGACTATATACTTTGCAGTCTCTCGTGATTTAAGGACACAAAGCCTTATGGCACTTTTGATTTTAGATAGTTTGACTGATACTTTGCCAAAGCAATGGTGCAAAACAACATTAGAGACCTTTTCTGTTATTATGAGAAGTTTTCAAATGTTTTTGATTCATTATGAAACTGTAGTGGCACAGATTAGACTATTTAAGTCTAGGTAACTCATAGTTAGTATTAGCATTAGTGTCTGTGGTGTATTAGTTGGCAACAATAGACATTTTGTCCAATATGGGTGAGAACAGATAATTATTGCATGTGCTGTATCGGTGTCTGTGTATTTGTGGAGAACAATATAGACGTTTTAGCCAATATCAATATGTGATGATTATTTTTGTGTGAACAATAATTTTTTTATGGCTGGTTCATGGTCAAAATATAAAATCTGGACTGTTTTGTCTCTAAATGCTTCAAGTGAAATCTGTGATCAACAGCATAAAGATGCATTTGCTGACAGAGACCGTAGTGTTTCTGCGCTCAGTGTGTTTGTGTGTGTTTTAGCACCAATGTTAGAGCAGAAGTTGGCGACGCTTGGTTTATACACAGCGTCCGCCATCTTCCTCTCCCCCCACACACACACACACACACACACAGAATCTCGGTGCGTCACAGGCACGTGTCGTGGGTTTAATCGAGAGAGAGACTCCAGTGCATGCAGTCGTATGTCAGTGTGAAGTGTGTGATTACTCTGGATGCTGTTATCCAGCTCTTGTCCAAACGCTCCTGATTGGACCTGTGTGTGTGTGTGTGTGTGTGTGTGTGTGTGTGTGTGTGTGTAGAAGCAGCACACAACACTCCTCTGATTATACATAAACACCAGCTCCAGAAGACCTCTCTGACCGCCAGAGACGCTTCGGCCAGTGCAGGCAAAAGACTGTGATAACGCCGAATGAAGCTCATATCTCAGGCATGAGAACATTGTGCGTAGAAAAACAGTGGACAGAAAAATACATGCTAATATTTCAGTCCCTCTGAAGTATAAAGAGCTTTTGGCCCCACTTTATATTAAGTGTCTATAATTACTGTGTTCTAACGTTTAATCATTTGATTCAGTGCACTTATTGTGTACATGCATGTTTTTACACTGTATTTGTATTTTTAAAAATATCTGCATGTAATTAATATCTGTAAGTACATCTATAATTGACCCTACTCCTACGTGTGTGTGTGTGTGTGTGTATATACAGTACCAGTCAAAAGTTTGGAAACATGACTATTTTTAATGTTTTTGAAAGAAATGTCTTCTGCTCATCAAGGCTGCATTTATTTGACTAGCTGGAGTTTATTTTTATATATTGTAATTTAGTTAATGTTTATTTTATTGCAAGTAATGAAAATTGTAAAAATTGTAACAGTGTCCATATCAGACAGATGTTCACATGAATAAAGGTTGTAATGCCTAATGAAGTGGTTTACAGTGTGTGATTATACACTGAGTTGTTTTGAAATTGAATTCCATATATATAATTATAGGACAAAGCTTTTTCAGTTCAATTTTCATAGTGTGAGACAGTGGTGTAAAGTATTGGAGTAAATATAATTAGTTACTGTACTTAAGTATCTTTTTGGCTACTTTGTAGTTTTACTGAGTATCAAATATATTAGCAACTTTTACTCTCTACTTGAGTACATTTTTGACTCCAGTACATTAGTGTTAAAGGGGTGGTTGATTTTAGACTTGAGAGATTGTAGACATTTAAGAGGCTGTTGTGTCTACCTTTATTTATCGCAATATTCAGGTGTTCAGTTTTATTTAGGTTTTTAGAAAATAAACACGATTTCTCATCTTACAAATCAATAGTTTATTTTCACTGGCATGTCTCTTAGGTGTTGAGGTGCATTTTTGAGCCTACGTTCAGTATGAGTAAAATAAAATCCAATACTCTAAGACTTTTACTCAAGTTGTATTGAAATTGGTGAAATGGAGTAATTTTATCTGTAAGGTATCTGTACTTTTACTCAAGTATGGTTTTCAGGTACTCTCTGCACCTCTGGTGTGAGAAGAGTGTTCTCTGTATAATCTTCCTGATCATTTTCCAGAGGCTCAGCCTTTCCGTTCTCCGTAGATTTAAATGAAAGTGACGTCTATTTTTCGTCCGATGCCCCGCTGTACCAAGGCAAGTTTATTTATATAGCACATTTCATACACTATGGTAATTCAAAGTGCTTTACACACAAAGGAATTAAAATAATCACAAAATAAAAGCAAGGAAAATTAAAACAGTTATAAAAGGATTTAAAAGAGTAAAAAGATTTTTCACAGCTCCCAGTTTTACTCTGAGATTTTCCCATGGCGATTATCAGTGAACCTCTGTGCTCTCGTCCCCCTGCTTCACCACTGACTCTCCCTGTGTGAATATTAGACTTTTGTAATGTGCTGCTTTGATGAAACTCTGCCTGGATAATTGTCTTCGGTGGCCATTAGCGCACAGGTTTGTCCAGTGCTGTCGGCGAGCGCATCCATCATTCCCCGTGTTTCCAGCGCACTGCTCGGATCAATAGCCTCATATACACCAGACGCTCAGCCTTTGCGCACCATCTTTTATTTTCTTTCATTCCTTTCTTCCCCGTTTGCATTTAAGAGACACAGAAAATGTGCCTTTGGGACGCTGAATATATATCCACTCACTTCAGCGGGATCAATAGAGAGTTTGAAATTGTTTCTGAAGTCTTTTCTCCAGTGAGTGTTGTGTCGGGGTTCTCCCAGACCGCTCCAGTGCTGCGCAGGCCGGATGAATGCGCATGTAAATAAATCAATACGTTCAGGGCATTTTCAGCACATATCGAATATGATATCAACATCTGTAATGCTTGGTCTTCTCAAGACGGCAGCCGGATCTTCTGAAGGCTCGACTTCACTAGAAAGCACATCAAATGCTGCGTTTTACTCCAGTCTCTGGTGTTTTGTGGCTCTGGGTTGGACGTCTGTTATCATGTCTAAACGAGATGATTGTTTCACTTTATCTTTAATTTCATTAATGTGCCTGAGCATCCAGTGAATAATGTGTATATACTGTAGACTTGACGAGCAGTGGGAGATTCAACTGCATCTTTTTTAAAGCAAGCGTGTGTTTTTCCATTTCTCCAACATGTAATGTGATATTAGATGAGTTGACCGTTTGCCCTGTTTTGGATTTCACATGCACATAATTAAACCATACTGTTAAAAAACAACACTAGGTTATTGATGCATTATTAAGAATAACTAGCAGTCATAATTAATAATCTTGAACATTGCTGAATCTGAAGACTGAATGAACACCAGTAAACTAAAGCGCTTTACTAATGGGTTATTTAACTCAACCAAATGCGATTATTTAGATATGTACAGCAAAAACATAATATTATCAAAGTGATTCGCTTTCATTTTCGGTCTGGATAGCACTAACCAATGAGAACTCAAGGAAAATAAATTATGTGTATATTTTAGAAGTCACACAATCATGGTTTCCGAGTACTCTGCTCATAATGCTCATCCCTACACTGTAAAAAAGTACATTTGTGAATTCTGTAGTGCAGTAGCATAATTATTTTTTTAATTACGATAAAAAAAACACTATTTCACTAACTATAATGAAAACTATAGAAGATGGTGAAAGAGACACATGTTTTAAAATCACAGTTCATCACAAGTAGCTTCTCCACAAGCTGAGGTAAATACTAAAAGAGAAGTTACACATAGTGTCACACAAATACAAATACATAATTAATAAACACTAACAAGGAACAATTGTTTAAACAAAATACCACAAAATTCAATCTCGCACAGGGATTTGTGGGAACAGATTCAGTTGTTTAAATTTAGTAATTTACGATAAAATTATTTAAATTGTCCTGTTAGGTCTATTACCACTGTGTATGTACTGAGGGAAGTAGCGTTTTTACAGTCCTTTACAGTTAAATGAACCTATTTGGTCACTCTTTATATTAGGTGTTTTTAACTACTATGTACTTGCATATATATATATATATATATATATATATATATATATATATATATATATACAGTCAAACCAACATTTATTCAGACACCTTCAACATTTCTCACTTTATCTCAGTTTATTCGCTATAGTTTAGAAAATGGTAATAAATATGAGCAGAACTCAGAGTTATGAACTCAGCTGATATTTGACTGGTTTTGTCCATCCTTCTGTTAGACTGTCTCACACATGAATTATGTTGAATATCTGTCAGCTGTTAAATTTAACTACACAATTAGACTATACCAGTTTAGCTCAACCAATCACCAAGCAATGCTTCATTTTGTTCAGTCTGTGTGTAAAAAGAGCATTAGCAATTAAAGACAAAACACTTAAGAAAACATGATCAGCTCAAAGTGTCTGAATCATTTTTGATCCCAAATATTTATAAATGTAGTCACTGTATGAAGAATATTTGGGTATAATATGTCACAATTTACTTTATTTTGCTTTCCTCACTTACATAAATGAACTATAGTGTCCTGCACACACTAGTAAAAACCTGTTCTAACCTCACCCATATCCACCTCATATAACAGGTTTGGTGGAGGTGTAATAGTGGGTTTAGGTGTCAACGGTGTAATTATAGATGCACTTACAGAAATTAATTACATGCATGCATTTTTTAAATACAATGTAAAAAGATGTATGTACACAATAAGTGCATTGAATCAAATGACTAATTGTTAGTACATAGTAGTTAAAGACACTCAAGATGAAGTGTGACTGTGAGGGTAAGTGCATCGGGCGCATGATTCTAGCCGCTGAATCGTGAGATCCAGGCTCTTCATTAGCAGCTGTAGGAGGCGGTGAGGTAAGCATTGCCTTGACAAGTATACTAATTACTAGCGTATACTAATTACTAGCGTGGATGGGGGCGTTGCAGAGCTGAGAAACGGGCCGAGCTCCAGCCCTGCTATCAGACACAATCAGACCGAGGCAGATCAGTTCTGCCCCACTAACCCTACTGGGACCATCACTGCTCATAAAACCACAGACGAAACGCTTCTGCTCTCTCTGTGTGCCGGGGAGAGGAGGATGGGTTTAAAGAAGTAAATATGAAAATGAAACGAGGGCTTTAGGCAGCGGCAGAGATTTGCAGAGCTGTCCTCTGGCGTCTAACAGCCTCATCCATCACGGCCCGCAAGTACTCCATTCCTCTAGTATCTGTAAATGTTTTTAGATATTAGCCAATTTATATGCTCTCAGATTCATCATGGAAAATCAGCTTTAGCAGGGGCGCATTATCAGCGAGCGTCGCATCATGAAGTTTGATGTACGATTGCGTTGCTAGCGCCGTGGAGGAGGAGGGAGGCGTCTTGATTATAACCATAAGAAGAAGGATTTTTAATTAATAAACAAGCTCTGGGGCTCATCAGCGTCAGAGGCGATAACGGTTGTCATCCGTTATTTTTTTTATGACGATCGATGAGCTTCCGTCCAGGTTTTTTCTGAGTCTGATAATGGTTTCTCCTCTTGCCGGAGAGGTTGCGTGGCTTTTCTCCGCCTCATTCATCATCTCATCAGAGGTTGTTAAAGGTGGCTGTGTTTTTGGTAAACAGCTCCCGAACAACTCCCGTCTTTCCTCTTTAATATTCCCCTCCTCTGATATGGACGCCTCAGTCTGAATTTATGTCGACACGGGACAATTACATTAGATACGCGGTGTGTTTACAGTGTTGTGTTGGTAGGCGTCTTTAATAAATGTATGCTGATGCTGCGCAGATCTTCGGCTCTGTTGTTATTTACTGCGCCGTTTGTTCGCTGCGGATCCGCAAATGGCATTACGCCCCGGTGATGAATGAGCGTTAGAGTAAACTCATTTTAAAAGTGGCCTGATTTATTATCTCTCTGGCCTCCATTTTCATCAGGTCATTGCTTGGCTGAAACCCCACAATGTCAGCCGCAAGGTCACCCCTTTTTTACGATTGTTCGTAACCCCATCGCTCAGAAAATGGACGTTTGGATGGACAGACCGTGTGTGTGAAGCAGGTGGTGTTGTGTGATGTGTGAAATGCGATGGTGGTCAACCTCCAATTACGAGAGCTGGTAAGACAAGGGCTTTAATGGCCTCTGTTTGCCTTCGGGAGCTCTATTACACACTGCTGTTTTGCAGGACCAGCATCAAATCTATAAAAGTACCATTAAGAGGAAAAAATCAATCAAAATGCCATTAAAGTGGAATAAGTTGCCAATATTGCTGATGTGGTTGCGGCTTCTTTGATTTTCCCTCAGATTATTAGGCGCAGCGGCGTAGTGACTTTGTTAAGGGAAACGAGTGTTGTTGGGGAGTAATATGTCTCCCGGCTTCATAAAGTTTGCGGCCTCATATTTCCCGCTTTATTGATTATCCATTATCATTTGTCATGAGGTGTCCTAACTCAAGGGGAAATATAGCTCTCTTCATTGCCGAGCGGAGCGCCGGAGCACCGTATGGATCTGCGTGTGAAGGTATAGCAATCTGGGAGAAAAATGAGCTGAAAACAAGGCGCCACCGGTGTAGAGACTGCTGACTTGGCTGTGCTCTCCTTCAACAGGGGGATGAAAAGAGAAGAGCTAGCGTTTGTTCTTCTCCAGCAGGGTTCTGGTGTTACGACACAGAGAGAGAAAACCTCTGAGCTGCAGCCAATGAGGGAGGATTGTGTTTGTGTGCAGATGTGTAAGCGATGACAGGGGTGTGTGATGAGTCTGAAGAGCTCAGTTCTTCAGGTGCCGTCCGTACACTGATAGACAATATGGCCGTAGTGTCCGTGACGTTGACGTTTCTGAATAGCGTTTTTGAAGCCCAAAGTGGGCGGAGCCGGCCGTCGCCATCTTGGCAGCTGTATAACACTCCCAGATGGACAACATTCCCGGATGGACAATACTCCCGGATAAACGAAAATGGGCAGCGAGGCTAGTAGTGAAATCAGCGGCAATCCACCTGTCACTCAAGTGGCCACGCCCTTAATTATGCAGAACTTTAAGGCTTGATATCATTTAAAAGGATGAGTTGTAAAAAAAAATACCCCCCCACCCTCACAGTCGTCATGAAGGGCAAAATTATCTATATAATAATAATAATAATAAACTTTATTACAGACTCACAGGTCCAAAATAAAAACAAGACAGTACACACAATACAATAAAAACTTCAGAGGAGACAACTATACCAATGCTTCCATAACTTGGACTTATACCGTGTAGTGCTAAACTTGATGCTGGTCAATGCCATAATTATGTAATTCTCTGAGTTATTCAGCCGACTTAAAAATTTGTACATAACATTTCTCAATGTGGCTTGCAGTGTATTAACACCTGCAGCCACAAATATGGTCTTCTCAGCAGAATTCTCAGTGCATCATTGTAAGCTACCTGGAGTTTATGCAAGCTAGCTTTGCTGAAACTAGACCATAAGTGTGCATTGTGTAGAGGAGTGCAGTATGCTCTGAATAAAGCAACTTTCACTCTATCTGTGCACCCACCAAACTTGCGAGCCAAACTATTCGCCTGAGCATATAAAGAACGGCATTGCCTGTAAACGTCAAGGTCATCCTTCAACTGGTCTGTAATGAGATGCCCAAGATACTTATATTTGCTCAAAACTCTCAATATTACCTGCCAATTTAAAAGGAGGAAACATTAGACATTTATCCTCCTTTGTTCTGCAAATCATCACCGCACTCTTGTCTGTATTATATTTCATGTCATGAACAGTTCCATAGTCAGAGCAAACATTAAGAAGCTGTTGAAGACCAGCACTGCTAGGACTGAAGACCACAAGGTCATCAGCATACATAATATGATTCACTAAAGTGTTACCTATCATACACCCAGTGTTACACGAATTCAGGCAGACAGAGAGCTCATCAACATACATGTTAAAAAGAATAGGGGAGAGGATTCCACCTTGTCTGACCCCGTTCCTGACCCCAAAAGGAGCAGAAACACAGTGGCCCCATTTTATAAACATAGACTGGTTGGCATACCAGTAGGACAGAATTCTCACAATACATTTAGATACACCTCTCTTATTCATTTTGTCAAATAACTTGTAGTGATTGACGCGGTCAAAAGCTTTTGAGGCATCAATAAAACTGAGGAGTTCTTATCTCTATACGTATTAACATTTTCCATTAAGGAATATATGGCCATATCTGTGCCATGTTTAGGTTTAAAGCCAAATTGGTTGTCAGTAGAGGGGATAATGTCCACAATTCTGCTCAACAGGATGCTTTCAAAAACTTTAGACAATACACTGGCAAGGGCTATTGGTCTGTAGTTATCAGAGCAACCAACCTTACCAGACTTATCCTATATAGACCAAAACCAAGTTTTGTTTTTTTACCAGGCTGTAAACACTTTTTTTTCTGCTGTAAAGTTGGGCATTTTAACATGCGGGTCTATGGGATTGACTCTCTTCTGCAGAGAGAGACTGGCGTCTCTAGTGGCCGGTCGATGAATTGCAGTTTAAGTCACTTCCATGTTGGAGAGAGAGAGAGAGAGAGAGATACGATACCGGAGGGTTCCTGCTTGATGCCGTCGCATTAGCGGATTTACAGTCAATTCACATCCATTGTCAAAAACGTAGAAACGTACGAAGCTCTGCTCACATAGAAGTCACTTTAAACCAATCCGCTTTCTGTTCGTGAGCGAAATCTGCGAAGAACTTTTTCGGCCTTCGATCGTGAGCGTCCCTGACTGGCTTTCAAACGCAAAATTTCACCAAGCAACAGTAAATGTGACCACAACTTTAGGGACAAGATCCATTGGGTTGGAGTCTTGATCTTGGGGTTTCAATATCAAGTAGGTCTATACTACTTTGCACTAGTTTACTACTACTTTTACCATTGCACATGTAATCTGAGAAAACAACTACTAGAATACACTCTGAAAAACAAAGGTTATTTAGATGGGATGGAGTGTTTGTAGAAGCTGTCTGAAATGAGACACTTCACCTTTAAATATGGCTTTAAACATTCTTAAAATGAAGGCTCTTTATTGGTTCCATGAAGAACCCTTACTCTTCATTGGATAAACGATTCTTTAGCTTATTAAAATAGTTTTTTTTTAAAAGAACTGTTCACTAAAAAAACAAAACTGGTTCTTCTATGGCATCTCTGTGAACCCCCCCCCCCCCCTTATTTTTAAGAGTGTATAATGAAATATAACCAGAATACGTGGCCAAATTTGATCCGCTCTCATTGGAGAAAGTTGCTTTTTAAGGCA
Organism: Abramis brama; assembly: GCF_963993115.1. Classification (NCBI taxonomy): domain Eukaryota; kingdom Metazoa; phylum Chordata; class Actinopteri; order Cypriniformes; family Leuciscidae; genus Abramis; species Abramis brama. The sequence goes on along the minus strand of NC_139983.1, from coordinate 1,736,118 downwards.
CTCTAACAAGCCAAAACTTGGACCACTTTTAATAACAAGGCTCTTGGTTTATAGTCTCTGATATAAACCAATAATGACTGCAGTGGCTACTGATCTACTGCATGAAGTGTTTGAAACAGATGTGGCATTGAATGCAGCATTTCTCTAGTTTATTAAAATCAGGGTCTAGTCTTGGTCTGGTCTTGACTCTATCTCTGTTTGGACCTAAGTTTGGTCTTGTTTTAAAGAAGACACTCAGCAGATTATTGCTGATGTGAAAGCTTCAAAAAATTAAAGTATGAAAAACTATGGAAGTTTACATTTACAGTAAATCAAATATACTGTACTTAATATTTTTTCTTTTATATAAAATATATATATTTTACAAAATATTTTTTGCTATAAAATTACTATTAAATCAAAGCCATATGTCTAACCAAGTTGTGTTCCAAATTTGAAGTTGATATCACAAAAATTTAAGTTCCCATGAGATTTTGTTTAGGCGTAGTACCAAATACAGCCACCAGGTGACATACATTCCATTGCATTTTATTTTATGCATTCTGCCGTAACAAATTAATACATTTCTGTCCAAATATCACTTCTGTCACATATTAAGGAACCTTGAGGCTCAGACCTTTCCGACAATGTGTTTTGTCAAGATTAGAAAAGGTTTTGATCATAAATTATGAAACATGACGACTCCCAATTGGGGAGGAGCCATATCAAATAATTTAGAGTAACGTTTCTATGGTAACGCGCAAATGTTTTTTCAGGATGAATTCTGAGTTCGGGAGCTTTTGAATGACACCTAATTTATGATAATTACTAAAATAGGCGATAAAAAATATATAATATTATATTTTAGAGGATAATATTATTTTATAATGGACAAATCAAATTTTTATCGACAAATACTAGAATATATGTTTTATGAACTTTTAGCTTGAAAACCAAAGTTTAAATTATTTAAAGTGTGTGCATCTTGTTTTTGTGACAAAGGCCAGAACTAGATTTTTTTAAGTGCACTCTTGTCATAAATTAATCTATTACTGTTCCTACATAATTAGTAACAAAAAAACAGTGGTAAAATATCTATTTAGGAGTCTTAGACCTTTCCAACGATATATAGTTTGCCATGATTAGATTAGGATTTAATTGTAATATAGTGAAGTAAACTGGCGTCCTGCTGGCGGGACGGTGAAGAATGGCCATGAAAACACTAAATGATGGCTTTTATTGTGCACAAACCTTACATTATAATTAAATAAAATGAAATGCTACTTGATTATCACTCTTTGAAGTATCATTTATTTCACATCACCATCTGTCTGAGTTGAACAAGGCCTCATATTTCCCATCATGCACTGGCTAGTGTTTGATCCACTCAGTGTTACTCTCATATGAATCTCTCTTCAATCCATTAAATCTGAATATGATTTTATGTTGGAGTAATAGGGAATCAATCGTGGGGCTTGTGGGCTGATTTATAATGTTAGTGCAGCATGAATGGAGTAAATGTTTCATCCTGCATAACGCAGCTCATCCACACCAAGCCCATAGTAATACTACAGGTGTAGGAGTTTAATAATGGGATCGATTCCTGCTCAAATTCAGCTGAACTCTGACCTTTCATCTGGAAATGTGTAACGCATGTGTTTCTGTCTCCATCAGCAGCATCCAGACTTGTCCTCAACAACATGCTGCGCGAGCCACATCTGATCCCTGACCTGCTGTTAGCCAAGCACGTCGAGCAGGTACTAGCACTCAACACACACCATCGGTTTCTCTGTTCCTTTCTTCTATTGAAAATGAACTAAGATGTTTAGCTAAATGTTCACATTGTCTTTACTAGTGTTGTCAAAAGTACAAGAGTCGATACTTAAAGTCGCCCTGTAGTCAATAATTTTATCCCTTAACCCTCTGGGGTCTAAGGGGTTTTTGGGGTCCTTGAGATGTTCTGACATGCCCTGACATTTGTGCTTTTTTCAGTTGCTTATAAACATATTAATGGCAAAGGTGTAATTACACTCTATTTAGCACAAACAGGGCTACCATAATATGTGAGCAACGTGCATGTACATGTTTGTATTTTTGAGAGAATAATGTTTATGCATGGTTATTGAAAAAGCTAAAAACTAAAGTTTCTGAAATAAGGCCACAAAACACATACTAAATATGTGTCAATAAGACTTTTGCCTAGAGTTTTTTCTTCAAAATGATGTGAAAATCATCCTGCCTAATCATTCACATAACACAATACATTGATTTAAATTTTGTAAAACACTTTTCGTTTGGAAAGGCAATATGCGCAAAGGGCGTCAACGATTGAACACCATCATGCATATTTAGTGGTTCACACCTGAGGAGACAATGGGGCCCGCATACTTAATGAGCCATTCATTCAGGTGTGTCACTGAGCCACAGGAAAGAATGCAAGAGCATTGGTTCACAGTTGGAAGCATCTCAATTTTATTTTATTTTTCCACAAATTGTGCTTGCAAATTGTATAATATCCAAGGAAAACATGTCTAGTAATTGTGCAGTTAATTCTCATACTGTATTTTCAGTTTTGGAATATATATCCTCTCCCCAAATTTGTCAATAATAAAACACAATAAAAATTATTTAAAGAAAAGGCTTATATTTACCTTTTAACATTTGTTTACATCTACCTTGTAAATATATTTATATATATTATTAAAAAGGTTACAATTGCAACAACAATTCAAGTGTAATCTTTCTTTGTAAAAACTAAAGTATACATTTTATCATACATATTTCAAAGTTAAGGATTCATTACTTTGAATATAGCCTGCATTGACAAAACATACTATATTTAACATATTAGCAAAAATTGGCAAACAAAAGCTTATTTGAGGTGGCAGATATTTTACAGTAAAAATATATAATCTATCCAAAACTAGTCAATGAAATGTTGTCTTTCATATGTCTGTAACATAGGTCTTTCGTTTTTATTATAAGGAATATAAATGTTAATTTGCAGTTTAATACGTTGCTTATACAAATACATTTTATTTCAACATATTTCAGTCGATTTTTACTCATCTCAGTATAGCAATACAGTTTGCTAAAAGCAGATCATTCATTCACACACAGAAATGTGAGTGTGTGAGCTGTGGTAAACAGCGCATCTCTGCCGTTCATTCATTCACACAGAAACGTGATTCACTTGAGAATGAAAAAAACTTACTACAGTATTCCTCAGCTCAGCTGCATCTGCTCCTCGAAATACCTGCACTTCTGAGGTACATTTTCCATTATTATTATTATTCCTCACAGCGCTGCGGGACGGTGTAAACAAGTACAATGATCTGAATAAGCTTGATGTGTTTTCTCGAGCTGATATGGGGGCGTTCACAGGTTTGCGTGGATTGCCTCAGTCATTTGCGTTTGAATAGCGCGCGCTCTCCGTGGGTGGGGTCACATTAAAAATAATTAGCTGAGATGAGAACGACTGACATCTCGCTCTTTTCATAAAGATTACATAAACAGAGAATATTTGTTTTTTATAAAAATTACTTCATTTAAAAGAAGAGAATTCAAGCTTCATGCCTGTGTGCCTGTGGGACTGTTTGACTGAGTATTCGCTGAGTTATGGTTCATTTTCGGACGCGTTTCAGAATGGACTTCACTGACAGAGAGGAGGCAGAACTCACATCATGTTTATTTTTCTTTATTTGGCGAAAAGCACAACACTTTGTTTTTATTGTGAGTATACACAAAAATAATACACACTTAACAGGATCGATTGATGTATAACACAAGCATATAAGATAAAAAAAAAAAAAAATTTTTTTGCACTGATAAGGAAAAAAACGAGCCTATCGCGCCGGCACGATAGCCGACCTCAGGGGGTTAAACTCATCTTTGATCACCAAAATGACATATTTAAATGTTTTTTTTCCTTGAAAATAAGTCTTCATGCCTTATAATATCTTGAATGTAACTCGACACCCGTGCCTCATTTAGTATGCGTGGTTCTATGAATATGCAAATGAGCCCCGCCTCCACTCAATCACTCAGCTCAGAGATCCACTGGTTGACGATCACACGTTGATCTGATTGGTTACAAGGTAGTTTGTGACGTCAGAAACACCAGCGATTTCAAAGCGTGTTTTTGAGACTGTCTTTGGTTCACTGCAGTTTTAAGGAGGAAATACTCAGCAATGGAGTCGACTTATGAATTTACACATGGTTTGTCTTAAAGCCACGGGCGTAATTTCCTATGGGGACAGGGGGGACATGTCCCCCCCACTTTTCAAAATCCCGTTTGTGTCCCCCCCACTTTCCAATTCGTTATGAATTTTAATTTTTTTTTCGCACACCGTCATCGCCACGGAGGAGCAGGACAAAGAAAGCCTGTGGCGATGTGAGCTGCCGAGTCCAGGAACGTCGCGTCCACACTCTAAAAATAGCTCAATGAAAGTTCTAACGAGCAGGGAGCGCTCCTGACGCACACGACGAACAGACAGCGCGCCAGAATCGAACAATAACACACACATTTATGCCAAAATGCCCATTTTGTCGAGTATCCTCACAAGAACAGTCTTAAATAAGTTAAATAAAATCTTAAATGAAAGTCAAGAGTATGCGTGAGATCCTGTCAGCGGCAGATCTTAAAGGGACAGCAGCCACTAATTCTCTCTGTCAGTAAAGTTAACCAAAGAACAAAGGGAACAGAGAAAATCATTAAGGGTTAATCTATATGTAATTTATAATTTATGCAGTGCGGACTATTTGATAACCTTATTCAATTTCTGTATATTTTGTACCTGGAAAGGCACAGGTAAATACAGGGCCGGATTAACCATTAGGGCAACTGGTCACTTGCCCAGGGGCACATGACATCTAAGGGGCCCTGATAGGTAAGAAATACACAGAAATGTAATAAAGTTATCAAACACTTTACAGTCTTCACTGCATAAGGTGCATCTACGCGTCTTCATCTACGCGTCTTTCTAAGTCTTTCCTCCCTCCCCGCTGAACGCCAGCGATTACTAATTCGTGAAATGCACTCCCGCTGGTTGAGTGCGGAAAAAGTTTGTTTTAGGTTCGATATTAGCAGGACATTTGTTCTACAGGGTCGGTAGTCTAACAAAGATATCAATAGCAAGATTAGTTTTAACATTATGTGACCATTGTATATCGACATGATGAAAATATTCATTCAAAATCATTTGTGCATTAATGCTGCATAATTATACCTGAGAATGCTTTGACGCGTTTCCACAGCACACAATGCTTAAGGGAACGTCTGCGAATTCCACCAACTGCGTTAAACGTAGCCTATAATTTCTATTATTTAAAATTACTTTTAACACTTAAAAAAAGACGTTTTCAAATTCCAAATCTTGCAGAAGGTTCCTAATGGCAATACTGACTTAGGCTGCAGGTAGCCTTGAGTAAATTAACTAAGAAAATTATTCATAAAACGTATAAATATCAGTTGAGCCTATGTTTACTTTCGTCAGACGGAAATGAAAAGACTATCAGTCTAAGTTCAGCTTTAGGAAGGGAAGAAATAGGCCAGGATAAGAATACTGAGAGAATAAGAAATATGAAGATGAGGAGAGAGCAGGTATTGACAAATAATCTAATGACAAGGTTTTAAATAGCCTATTTCTTATCATTTTTTGGCCTTCAAAAGTCCTAAATTACACATATGTAGGTCAAAGAAATCCAAATTTTCTCGGGGGAGCATGCCCCCGAACCCCCCTAACTATGCCTTGAGTCTTGATGCCCGGGGCAAAGGAAATTGTTAATCCAGCCCTAGGTAAATATGACATTTAGTATGGGTTTAAGTGAGGATTGTTTAAAGTTCACTTAAATTAAGTTGTTAGCCTATATTTTTGAAGCCTAATAAATGTTTAAAATTTGAGGAAAAAAATTATTTTCATCGAGACATCGGTAGCTATATTAATATCAGCTATACAGGCCTTCATTCATAAAAAGATGCTATTAAACAATTATTTAAAATGTGCTGTCTTTATGTTGTTTCTACATTACAGTGGAAATTGAGTCTCACTTTATTTCAATTTTATGTACACACAAAACATTAATAGTGAACATTTTTGACTATAAAATGATTCTCTCACGTCTTGGCAATCGGCCCCTATTAAACAATAAAAAAGTAAGACATATTTTTGTTATACATAGCTTAGTAGCCTACTATTCTTTTTGGCATAATTTATCATTATAATCAACTTAATTATTTTCTAAATTATTATTATTAATGATTTTGTATCACCATAGTCCCCAAATGTATGTAAATGCAGGAAATGGGATTCAAATCGAAAAAATGTTTCCCCATTTTGTGTCCCCCCCACTTCTCAAACCAAAGTTACACCCTTGCTTAAAGCAGATTAAAAACACCACATAGACACACAAACTACATTAAAAGCTGGATTTTCACCACAGGGGGACTTTACATTTTAAAAGATTACAATGTGTTTTTGCAGCTTTGAGCATGATAGTAGCCAATCACAGACATGGTTGTTGAGCGTGTGATCGCAATGGCCAATCAGAGGCTTTTCAGTTAGTCAGAATCCTAACCTAAACATATCAAACTTCATAACAAGCACAAATGAGATTTAAAAGTTATGATTGTTGGGAAAGACTGTCTGCCAGTAATGACTCTGTATACAATTAAATGATGAATTTTCTCTGTTATAAACTTACGTTATACTCGTTTTATCTGCAATCTGCTAAAGGTTAGTTTGTGGTCAAAGAAACATTGGGAGATTCTTAGTAAATTGTACAAACTCGGATGTTCTCGTGTGAATCCAGCCTGCTGATGCGGTGCGGTGCGGTGTGTCGGCGCTGCAGTGCATGCTGGGAGTTTGTAATGGATGTTGAGGGGACTGTAATATTTCTTCTGTTTTCAGTGCACAGTAAACGACTGCTGTTATGGACCGCTGGTCGACTGCATCAAACAGTATCCTTCCCATAAAACTTTAAGCCTGGAATTGACGAGGAGCTGTTCACAGGGACGAGATGTGCCGAGCTTCACCTGACATAAAGCTTGTGCTCCAGGTGTGTGTGTGTTTGTGATTTCCTCACATATGCAGGATTATATTTTAGCACGTCCAGATTTTATCTCCATCACCGACCGTAAGGATGATGTAGTTTCATTCCTCACATTTATTTCACTTCCAGCAAATTTGACTGAATCCAGATGATTTCAGAACTTTGGATTTCATTTTGTTGATCATTTACCATTTGGTTAATCAGATTTCATGACACTCAAGTCTGTACACTTCTCAGTGGATGTTGGAGAAATCCATGTTTCACAGACGTACTGTATGATTTCAGTCCCGTCCGAATCTGAAAAGTCTGTGATGTTTGGCTAACTCAACGATCGTCTGAGAAACACAGTCCCGTCCGAACGTGATTGTCTGTCTCACTGTGGTATTACCACGCTTTATTTACACTTTACCTAAAGGTGTCTTTGTTACACTGTACTGTAATTATTACAGGCTGTTTTCTACTGTGTTTTGGCGGATCATTGGACTCGTCGACTACTAAATTTCTGCTTAAGCGTTAATGAAATTAGTTGTGGTGCAAAACTATTGAAACACTTCCATTTAGTTGAAATAAAGCTGAAAGAAAATAAATATTAGTTGAAAAACTTTAAATGATAATTAGAAATGTTGCCTTGGCAACTAAAAGTGAAATAAATAAAAATTAAACTTAAATATTTATCAAGTAAAATTACAAAATAACAAAAATGAAAATACTATACATTAAACTAAAATGTACATGAAAACTTAAAATATAAGAGTATTTTTATTATAAGAGACTATTTTTAAATATTGAATTAAAATAAAAACATCAGACAGTTATTTTAAAATTAAAATAACACTGCTGTAAAGTTTTTCAATAAGATTTTTATTTTAAAATAAAATGAAATAATTCATTAAAAGTCATATGTGATGCATGCAACCGAAGCACATGACCTTCTGTTACACCCGCTTCTGAAACACACTCTTCACTCTCTCTAATGAACACAGAGATGTTACTCCATCCAGTCAATCCTTACAATGCTCAGGACGGTTTGTAACAGACAGCGAGTGGAGGTTTGTGCTCTTCTCAGACTTATCTGTGTGCGTGTGTGTGTGTGTGTAGTCAGGGGTGAAGGGTCACAGGGTTTGTCTGTCCATGGTCACTCAACCCCATACCCCCCCCCCCCCCCCCCTGCTCTTTCAGGCGTCAGCATTAACTCACTCTCTGCATCTGCGCGGGTTCATCGTATCGCCCACTGCACCGCCCCGTCTCACACACACACACACACACACACACACACACACACACACACACACACACACACACACACACCCATGAAACCATGAACACGTTTCAGTTTATCAGTTTATTGTCTGATGTTTTGGCTGCATGTGTTTTACACAAGTAAGTAGCTATTTTTTCTGCATCAGAAACATAAAGCATGTTCCGGAGCGTAGCGATGTTTCTGAGGTGGAAGAAGGCTGTTTTTGTAACATATGAAATATGATTATTGAACGGCAAGTTGTTGTCTAATATAATACCCAGGTCTTAAACTGTAGAGGATGAAGTTACAGAACATCCTTCTAGATTATATTATAAGAGATTCTGTGTACAGGTTTCTGGTCCAATAAGTAACACCTCAGTCTTATCTGAATTTAATTGAAGAAAATTACTGGTCATCCAATATTTTATATCTTTAACACACTCTGTCAACTTAGATTATTTAGAGAATTAATCTAGTCGTGATGAAATATATTACTGAGTATCATCAGCATAACAGTGGAAACTAATTCCATGTTTTCTTATAATATTACCAAGTGGCAGCATATATACTGAGAATAGCAGAGGGCCGAACACAGAGCCTTGAGGCACTCACTTAATAAAAGTGATCAGCCGTATAATTTTCACCTGCTGGAATAGAAAACAAGTTTAAAAAAAAAAATCCCACAGATGTTCATTGAATGAGGAACCCGAGACACATCTACAGACCAGAAGATCACTGAGACTCTTTTCCTCACTAGACAGGAAGAAAACGCCTAGCAACCACTCATAATACCATAGTAACCACCCTAGCGACACCCTGTCAACCACTCAGAACAGCCTAGAAACCCTTCAGAACACCTTAGCAACACCCTGCCATTGTGATGTTGAGCTTTGTGCAGACAGATCTGTGCCGTGACCGTGTTTATGATCTTTAGGTCAGAGAGGTTTGTCTCACTCTTCATATTACAACAAAACACACATTTTTCTGCTGTTACCACAGCAACCCTGCTCAGCTGTCTACGTGTTTCCATGGCAACCGGGCGCAGGTAACATTTAGAAAAGGGCTTGTAAAAGTTGACCGTCCAAATTTTCACTGCAATTTCCATGAGAAATGAGGAGAGAGCACACAAATTAAAGCGCACAACTGTTTCTGACTGCCATAAATGAGGGGTTTTGTGAAGTTTGTTTGCAGTACGTCCTTAACCATGCTCTCACAGTGCCATTGGTCTGGAACATGAAGATATTCTACGAGACAAGCTCAGAGAGAGAAACCTGTCGTTTCTAGGTAAGCCTCTACTGAGTTTAATTTAGACTGCATCTGCTTCCCTGTGTACACTTTTGCTTGTTTGTTTGTTTGTTTTTATTTAAGGGGTCCTACTATGCCCTTTTAGGAAGTCTTGTTTTGTTTTTGGGGTGTACTAGAACATGTTTTCATGTTTGATTGTTAAAAAAACACATTATTTTTCACATATTTTACATGATTACAGCTCCTCTCTCCCCAGTCTGGTTGAACGCGTCATTTTCGATGAAGCCCCTCCCTCCGAAATACGAAATGTGCTGTGATTGGTTAGCTGGCCCAGTGTGTTGTGATTGACAGCGCCTAGCGTGTGTTTGGGAGCGTGTTCATAACCGCGAGCTCTACTCAGATGTAAATATTAACGATGGCATCAATTTCAAACCATTTCGAGCCCGATTCAGACCCTGACAATGTTGACGAACAAGAGGATTGTGCTGAACGTAATTCAAACACTGATTTCACAGGACGTTTCAGAGTGGTGTGTTTTTTTTTTTTTTTGCAATTTTCTTATAGATATGATGTTATCCACCATTTAATCATATTTGCTGGAAAACTATTGTAATACAAACAGTAATCGATCACAAAACCATGGTTAATTCCCCTTAAGGGGCGATGAACAGTCTCACAAACGCTCCAGTAAACACTACATCTGTAATGTTAGTTATCAGGCTAGCGGAGGCTAGCTCATCTACATCATAGCTATCCATAGCGATTTCAATGTGTGTTTTGAGACTGTCTTTGGTTCACTGCAGTTTTAAGGAGGAAATACTCAGCAATGGAGTCGACTTATGAATTTGCACATGGTTTGTCTTAAAGCATATTAAAAACACCACATAGACACATAAACAACATTAAAAGCTGGATTTTCACCACTTTAAAGAAGTGCAGCAGTACATGATTAATATACTGTACCCCTAGTGTACTTGAATGATGCGTTGGTGTCACGTGTTTCTTGAGGAAGGATTCAGGTGTGACCCGTTCTGACCCGTCCGAGGGTGTTTGGGCTCGTGGGTCACATGGCCTGATGAATGGATTCTGAGACAGCTCATTAATTCTCATCAAAGGTGATGTACGAAGATGATCTTCACACCGTGACCATGTGGACAGACCCTCGCCCTCACGTCCTGTAGCGGTTCAGCTCGACTAGACACGGAATGACCGGCTCACTGTGATTTAATGGAGAAATCAGGTGTTTCACCAGGACTCAAGGACAATGGCTGAGGACACTGATACAACACACCCTCCATCACCGTCCCTGACGTTTGTGCAGTGCCAGCAAACAGTCCACAGATGAAGCGGCTTCTGTTGCTTTCCAGTCTTCAGATGACTTTGCTTTGTTTGCGGTGGCCGAGGTCATGTGTGTGCCTTCACTGGATTGTTGCTGCTGGCTTTGTAGGGAAGTGTTTTAAAGGGGTAACATCACGAGGAAACATTTAATCAAAATAAATATTGCAATAATAGCTTGATGTTCTATGAAAGACTTTAACTTTTAGACCTGAAATCACTCTTCCCAGTTCTAAAACACTGATTATTGAACTAACCCAAACCCCGATTGTCCACTGACTCTTCCACAATATCACGCGGGTTTAGCTTTAGCCGTTTCTCATTAATAGGGTACGAAATCGACCGAAGTTCAACTAAATTAATAACTTTTTTAACAGTGTATAGTGCTTAGAAATGAAAATGAATTCAGAATAGTGTGTAAAATAGGGTTTGAAACTCAATCCGCTGTTTTATTTTCTGTTGATTTTTTTGAAGTTTGTAATTTTTTTTAAATGTATTTTATTTTTGGCATCTCTGTTGCTGAAATTGTGGCTTGACTAAATACAGTTTAAAAGCCAGATTTATGTGAATTTGCATTTTTAACTCTGGACACTAGCAGTAACACCTAACAATTTATTGTTTGTTAACATTAATGCATTAACTGAAATGAACTAAAGACGAGCAATAGATTCTTACAGCATTTATTAACCTTTGTTGTTGATGTTTGTTACAAATGTGCAAAATACATATGTTCATGTTAGTTCGGTGCATTAATGTTAACAGATGCAACTGTTGATCTTAGAAATGCATTAGTAAATGTTGAGATTAACATTAGCTCAAATTAATAATTGCTGTAGAAGTATTGTTTATTGTTAGTTGCTTTTATTTGTAGTGGGTAAAATCATGCAGTAAGCTATAAGTAAAGTACAAATAATTTGCTTTATTTTTTACAGCAATGAACTCATTATCAGTGAAACAGATTTATATGAATTGTGGGTAAAGTGGAGAGAGATTGTCGGTGTAAATGAGCTCTTACTGAAGGCTGGAGCTGATAAACACTATATTGAACATGACAACAAATGCACAGTTTGTGTGTGACATTCTCCAGAAAGCAGACCGTTCAGTTCAGGGTCAAAGAGATGGAACACTGAGTTTAAACATGTCTTTCCGCACAGATGAGAACCAGCTCCGTGCCAAAGGCTACGACAAAACCCCCGACATCATTCTGGAGGTGCCGATCGGTGAGCTCTGCTTATGCTTTTCACCTGAGGACCATTTAAACCAGTACAGTGACCAGCATCTGGCTGATTTAATTGGACTTTTGTTCACAGATGTTCCATCAAATCAATTTTGCATGAAAATAATGTGACATTTGACTAAAAATGGCTTGTAGTTTGTGTTTGTTAGCCTGCTAATCGCTCTTTCTGTTTAAACACTGGTTATAGTACAGTCCCATTGTGAACCCGCTCTTGAGATCAGCCGGTTAGAGGTGTTGTGTTTCTCCACAGCTGTTGATGGCCACATCGTTCACTGGATTGAGAGCAAAGCTTCGTTTGGAGACGACCACAGCCATCACGCTTACCTGAACGAGCAGTTCTGGAGCTACTGCAACAGGTCACACACACGTTCACCTCGCACAGAACACACACAGCATCAGGACACGACACAACACACACACGATAAGTTTGTTCCGGTATGGTGAAGTATTCGGTCACTCTGAAGTAATGGGTCCGGGCTGAGGACCCAATTAGTATGCCAGTAGTATGCCTGATCTAAATCTGTTCTCGCGATACGGTAAGGCAGTATCAGTGCAGTAATATCAGGTAAAGCTCATAGCACGATCATCGGATAACGTTAGCTGTATGCTATGCTACTATCTAAGCTAACTAAAAAACACACTACCAACGAGAAATGTTTAATTTCACAATCTATAGCTTCGGTTAAATACTAGTATATGAAACGTATAATTTAAAATACATTAAATACATTAATGACTCGTTATAACGTAGTACAAACGTCTTCTATAATAAAGTGATTTTGTATGATTTGTAACCAGGCACTAAAGCGATTACCCATAAAACGTACTTTGAACCAATCGGATTGCTTGGGTCCTCAGCCCGGACCCATCACTATAGAGTGACCGGATACTTCACCACACCGGCCGGTAAACACCTCTGAACTCCCATTGGTCAGTGGTGGTGATGATGTAACAGGTGGGTGTGGCTCTGGTCAGTGATGATGATGTAACAGGTGGAGTCCTGTCATGTAATGATTTAGAAATCGTATAGACACTTTTTAAGACAGTTTCTTTCTATCTCTTGCTTTAGTGTGCCAGTAAAAGTTTTAGATTTCCAAACATGCAAATATTGTAATAATCCAATCATATTATTTTTTTCTGAGGGATTTCACAAATACCTGAACAGTTTAATAAATATTTAAATGTACACTGGCCTGCTGTATTCAGAAGTGTCTTCTAGTAAGTACAAACCACACCGTGCTCTAATACTCCTGAAGCGCTTGGTAAAGACGAATGAAATGTGCTTATAAATGAATGAAAACATAAAACTACAACCATCCTTTTGTCCGTAACGGCCTCTCATGAGAATCACTTTATTTATCTGATCTGATGCGATGCGCTTGAGCGGCTCCATTGCAGTCTTCAGCATGATCCTCACGTGTGTGTGTGTGTGTGTGTGCAGACGTGACACGGCACATGCTGTCATGTCTGTGCGCTGCCTTGTCAGATAAACTTTGGCATGTCAAAAAAAAAATGTCAGACCCTTCAGAGTCCACCTTTCAGAGCTGCTTGTAATTTTTAATTGACATTTACATTTGACATTTGCGCTGCTCTCGGAGCAGAGGAGCGCCCGTGTCCAGCTTCCTGTCGTCGTCTCCCTCTCAGCCAATCACAGGCTCCGGAGGACCGATCCCTTTACTCCATCCCCGCTGTTTATATGAGTTATATCAGGAAACAGTGAAAAGGTCAGCGAGTTTCCTTCACAGTGACCTTACCAACGTTGCCGCCACGTTTTCAATTAGTGCAGCGCGTCAGAGTGACACAACTCCTGATCTGATTACTTTCAAGCGTTTTCATCATTTGCACCAAACGGCAGCGTTTGCTAGGACTGTTAATAAGGGCTGCACGATATATCGGAATAAATCTGTTATTGTGATATGGCTTATGGCTGAGATTTAATGAAGTAAATATGAGCAGTTTCAGAGTGAAGCGCATCATTTACTCGCATGATTCAGAACGGCTTGATTCATTTCAGCGTGTAAATGATCATACAGCGCCATCAGTTTAGCTGTTTGCCGGCAAACTATTTAAATAAAAGCTTGATGGTATTGAAATATGGTAAGAAATGAAGACATGCATATTAGAATTGTAATTTTACAGTAAAATAAAATGTATTGTATTACTATTTTGGGTTACACTTTATTTAAAGTTGTCATTGTTACAGTGTAATTATATATTAAAGTACTGAGTAAAATTAAGCAACTACGTATTCTTACTATAGGGTTAGGGTTAAGATTAGGGTTTGGTTGAGGGTTATGCATCGTTTACTGTTATTACTACGGTAAGTACATGTAACATGTAACAAGGACACTGTAAAATAAAGTGTTACACTATTTTTGTTACAATACAGTAGTATTATTTAAATATTTTATTTAATATATAATATTAATCGCAATAAAATCATAATAATAATAATTATTGTATAGCCTGTGAAAAGAAGTAGAAAATTGCAAGAATAAAAACAAAAAACAAAACACTTTATGGTTTGAGTTGGTTCTTGTCTTAAGTATGAACACCCAAGATTTTGAAAAAAGGCCTGAAAAAACTCTTTCAGGCCTAAAAGAATTTTGCACTTAAAAAAAAAAAGTCATCATGGTAAAAAGTATATTTTCAGCTCTTTATTATTTTTCTATGCAGATTCACTCCCCGACAAAACCACCCCAAACGTAGAATGATTCATTCTTCCCTAAAAAGAGCCATTCAAGTCATCTTAAACTTACTGGATTTTTCCTGTGTATTTCACAAAACACATCACAAACAAACAAAATATCGCAATGCACCCCCCCCCCCCCCCCCCCTTAAGTCGTATTGACCACTGGGAAGCTCAGGGATAATTGTGTTGCCCAAGTTCCCGAGTTGTGCCGTAAACTCTTAAATTTTAGTTAAAGTAGTGCATATTTACATATACATACATGTATGTATCATCATTGGACGAATATTGTATGTTTTAAACACAGTGAAAATAGCCTGTATTTGACATCAGCAAGCTGACGATATTAGTGCAGTGAATGTGTATATGGCTGTCAAATATCATTCTGGCTTTACATTTATTCATTTAGCAGACGCTTTTATCCAAAGCCACGTACAAATGAGAGCAATAAAAGCAGTGAAACTAACAGTAGGACAACAATATGCAAGTGCTGTGACCCTTCCCAGTTTAATCTAACGCAGTACTTTTATTTATTTATTTTTAATCACACACACGCTTTAATAAGGTTTTCCCTATAAATAGGCAAGAATAAACCTCGTGTTCTCCACGATTCATGTTCTTTCCGACAACAAAGCACTCGAACGCGACGAGATCGTAATCACAACTGCAGAAGTGGGAAATTTCCAATATCAGAAGAAGCCAGCATTACTCTTAGAAGAAGTGCAACACATTCCTCCTTATATAGAACCTCTCTGGCATAGAGGGTTCTTTAAAGTCAAGAACCCTACAGTTCTATATAGAACCACAATGAACCTCGTTTAGTAACAGTGTACCGTTAATTGTTCCTCATTCTCCCTTAAAACAAATGGAAGTGAGAAATGCAGTGTTTTCACCAAACGACTTCAGAAGTGGGAAGTAGGACATTTCCATAACACATTTCTCCTTATATAGAACCTCTCTGGCATAGATGGCTCTTTTCAAGAACCCTAGAGTTCTAGAACCACATTTTTTGTGCACTGTTAATTGTTCCTCGTTCTCCCTGAAAACAAATGGAAGTGAGAAATGCGGTGTTTCCACCAAACGACAACTAATTTCCTCTCTGAAAGTCGCAGCGACAGCATTCATCATGCGAACACCAGTGTGTCCGAGACGCGGCGCTCATAATAAACTCTGGCGGTGTGTAATGATGCTTCTCCTATAAAGAGAGGAGCAGTGAAGGAGGAGAGAAGGATCTCCTGCTAAAGACCCGTCGGCCTCTCCTTCCCATCAATCTTCCCCGGCTCCGGGACGGATCTGCGCATAATTGAGTT
The DNA here is from genome assembly GCF_963993115.1 of Abramis brama. NCBI lineage: Eukaryota > Metazoa > Chordata > Actinopteri > Cypriniformes > Leuciscidae > Abramis > Abramis brama. Next base: position 1,720,033 of record NC_139983.1, on the reverse strand, counting down.
ATCCATCTACTCGGATATAAGTTGCATTAAAAATTATTCAGCTGATAGTGAATATTAAGCACATAATAAGGCTTGTGTATGTTTTAGTTGAAGTGTGTGAGGTTAAATGTGTCGCGTAATGAAATGCGACTCTGGACTGACGCCTCCTTTAATGGACGACGGCTGGGAGTGACGGCGCTCCGGAGAATACGATTACATCTGGCCTTTCATAAGCAGTTTCACTTACATTAAAGAAATAGTTCACACACATATATATCTCTGGGACTGATCCATATAAATGAGGATTCCAAAAGAAAAGTTTCATAGGAACAAGAATCTAAAATATTAAGATATCTTTAACACTTCTTGAGTTACAGACATGTAAACTTTACATGTAAACATGTAAGAAAAAGAAGGAAAAAAAGCACATTTAGAGAGGGATGTTGTATGCAATTATTTTGATAGAGGGATACAGGATACATTTCTAGTTTCAGTATTTACTTTCCTCTTTAAACACAATAAAATCAGCTTTTAGAAATATTAGCTACATTTGGTTTTTGATCATTGAAAGTGGGTAAAATGTAACAGTTTGAACATGGAGATCCTCATATCTCTGGGACTGAACTATATAGGGCCTTAAAAATGAAGATTCCAAAAGACAAGTTTAATAAGAATTAGAATATATAAGGATATTAGGATATCTTTAATACTTTTAGAGTTGCAGGCACGCAAACTTTGGAAAAAGAACATTTATGGCACCCAGACAGGTATATTCTATGCAATTGTGTTGACTGAACAACAAATAATGTTGAAACTAGAAATGTATCTTGATTTTTTTTTTTATATATATATATATATATATATATATATATATATATATATATATATATATATATATATATATATATATATTCTTCTTAAAAGAAAAAAAGCATCAGCTGTGTGCAAAGTGACCCACATTTGGTTTTTGACCACTGAAAATCTGTTTAATTGACCATTTTACTCACGGATCCACATTGAGATCTCCATATCTCTGGGATTGAACAATATAGAGCCTTTAAAACGAATATACCAAAAGAAACGATTATGAAGAATTAGAATCTATAAGGATATTAAGATTTCTTGAGTTACAGGCATGCAAACTTGGGGCAAAAAACACATGAAGTGCTTTTTCCCATTTTTGAACTGTCACAGTTGCGTATAATGAAACGGAGATTGCTGAAGTCAACAGATTTAGCTAATAGACCCACCGATCTCTGTGTAAAAGTAAAATAACGATACTGTCATCTTTCTAAAGTCATTATTACCTCTGTAAATTAGTTCCAAATCTCAGGTGAAATCTGTCATTTTCAGCCCCTCGACAAACTGTGGATTACTCCGTAAATATACATCTGTGGCTTTTAATATTTGGGCTTTCTTCTTCATTTATGCGTTTCTTTCACCAGACTAAAAAATGATCAAAATCTAAATTTTCAAATGCAAAGACAAAAGAGATTTTCTAGTTGTGCACAAGCAATGAGTTTATCATGTTATAACGTGCTTTCTGTAGCCCAAAGTTAGTCTAATGGGTTAAAATGTTATTAATGAATAGAGTTGATGGTCACATTTAAAATGAGCAGTTTCTGTCAGCCATTGATTTTAATTCCAGTGCATCATTAATAGCCGTGAGTGTGTGTTAATATGCGAGTGGTGTGTGTGTTTGTGCTGGTGTATCGGAGCATGTTTGTGCTGGTAATAGAGGCTGTAAAGGTTAGATCTGATAAAGCGCTGTCAGGAGTTGACGCAGATGATGAATGGCCATATAAACCGCAGTATGGCTCATTTCTCCCTTCGGTCACACAGGGTTAATACTCTCAGTTTTGTCATATATATTCTGTGGCTTGACCTCTTGGAAATTGTTGACCCGATCATTTGTGTTATATTTTCTTGAAATCTTTCTTTTTTTTTGATGAGAATCGTTGGCAATAGCATTAGACTCCCGATAATATCAGGCCCCCAGACTGGATCATTTATTTCACATTTATTTGAAAGAGCATGAGCGTAAACGGCCTGACAGACTTCATATAGCTTGATCACATCCCCTTCATGTGTAATGTGAAAGATTTCTCTTTGAAGAATGAGATAAATATGATTCTCTCTGGTCAGTCGACATCTGACGGTTTATTCAAGATTTATACATTTTAATGTTTTACATTTTAAGATGGAGATATTTTAATGTTTAATGAAGTTTATTCTTCACTTCTCAGTTCTGGTGTTTCTGTGTAAAATCAGTGTCTTCGGTCTCATGCTTCCACTCTTAGTTCTGGCTGTTGGTATGAGTTTGTAGCTAATCTTGCTAGTCTGTGTGTTGTTTGGTTCAGTATTTATTCTGATGGTTTTTAACATCTCACCTCTTATATGTCTGGTTTATCTTGCACTTAAAACAATAATCATGCTTCATTGCTGTCGAAACAAATTATTCTGACGTTTTTCTCTACTTTTCTAGAGTAGCAGCAGAAGCTTTGCTATCTCTCACTTGATTCTTCCACATGCTTTTGCTCTTTTTTCATGCACATTGCGCAGGATCTTGTGACAGTTTCACTGTAAATGGCTCAGAAGAAGCAAAGTTAGGAAATCTTTCTGGGATTTGTGGACCCTGGCACATGACATTTAACACCGCAGCCCAGTGCAGCGAGAGCCGTCTGACACGCACCTCTGAATGCTAATACCACATGACAAGATGCTTTCATGCTTTAAGGATTTCAATGCATATTTAGGGACATTGTTTAATGCGCTCCGCATGTAATCCGCACACTTCAGGTCCCCATCAGCCGTGGGATTTAGCTCCCGCTAAGCCTCCATTTCATCTATTTATTTTCCAGGTTTGCTCCCGACGCATTAAACAAATTTGTCATTTCAAGTTGAGGTTAAGAATGATTTTGACACCAACACTCTGCTTAAAAAAGTGAAAATAAAACACTTCCAAGCTGGGGGAAGGCAGTGTATGACGGAGCGGAGGTTAAAGAGAAGAGAAGGAAAACTTTTCAAAGCTATAACTTTTCCGTTTTACTTGTTTTTCAACACGATTCATCGTATTAGAGTGATTTCTGAAGGATCATGTGACACTGAAGACTGGAGTCTTGATCACAGGAATAAATGACATCTTACGATATATTAAAATACACACACACACACACACACACACACACACACACACACACACACACACACACACACACACAATAATTAGTTCTGGGCAACATCCAAAATAAAAGTTTGTTTACATAATATATATGTGTGTGTACTGTGTATATATATATATTTAAGAATTTTTTTATTATTTATTTAATGTTATTAAATGTTATTATTATATATAATATAAATTATGTATAAATATACAGTATATACATGCTAATATTTCTTAAATATTGTATATTGTAAATATTATGCATATGTGTGTGTATTTATATATACAAAATAATTATACACAGTACACACACATATATTATGTAAACAAGCTTTTATTTTGGATGCGATTAATCGTTGCCCAGAACTAATAAATGTGTGTGTGTATATATATATATATATATATGAATGAAGGCCTGAGGTGTTGTATTCGATATTTGAGTCACTCTTAATAGTCAGCGCTGCAGACAGTATCCTCAGATAATCTCCTCATGTCTTGATAGCTTTAATCCTTCATAACTGGGTCGTTTGTGTGTCTGGCCTTGATTATATATTAAAGCCTAATCAGAGATGTATTAGGATGGGAACTTTGACCTTTGATTTCCCTCATTAATTCTCAATGTTTGCAGTCATATAAGCACTCCGTCTCTTCTGATGAAGCTGGCGGTGACCTTTGCTCTGTTCTAGGTTATAAAGGCAGGCCAGAGTACATCTGTGTGACATCCTCCCGTCCGCTTGAAGACTTCTCTAGATAAGAGGCTGTTTCTGCTGTTACACAAGGCCTTGATTAGCAGGCACCGAATAACCCTGTTCCTGCAACACAGGTCACGGGCTTGAGTCCCCGCGAATGCATCAACTGGGCAAATATGTATTTTCCATGCAATGCAAGTCATTTTGGATCATCATTTTCCATCCCAGTGTCATTGCAAACATGTGAGGCTTTTTTTCATATTTGCAACTTTTGTTATAAGACACGCAAGTCATCACAGTCGAATCAGACATGACATGCAAAGAGCAACGGTTTACATTTACATCTGTTTATCACACAAATCATATCACTTTTACAAATAAAGGATTCAGACGGGGGTTTACCTTTACCTTACATAACCTTTCAGTGATCAGTTCTTTAAAGAACCATTTAGTGTGAAGAACATTTATTTTAATAATATAAAGACTCTTTTTCCACTATAAAGAACCTTTTCACTATGGAAAGCATCCAGTGGATGTTAAAGGTTCTTCGTGGAACCAAACATGCCAGTAAAGAACCCTGGTGAGTGACTTCAGATGATCTGCAACACAGCACACAGTCATATGGACCGCTGTTATAAATAACTCTTTCCCACAGCTGCCAACGGCCCGTGACTTAAGGACATTCACCAGCCAAAAATATATTTACCAGCCATGACACAAAAACAGGCAGTTATCACACCAACACTGTAGATGATCCTCATTTCCAGTTATTATACCAGAGCTAAAACTACTAGCTTAACTAATATGAATTTAATAGCCTATATTTTTAAAGAAAAGTAAGCAGTCAGTAATAGAATAAGAACAACCAATCAAATTAAAAGCAAAAGCACAAATAAACACAATACATGCCAGTGAAATAAGCAGTGCTCTTCAGGCAGGTCTAATAGATTTCACTTACCGGACTGTAATAACAGGCTAATCAAATAAATAGCACTGCATAATCTTTATATCCTATTTAAAGTTCAGGATTAGTGAGTGATTTTTTTTTTTTTTTTTGTCCTTTGTTGTTTGGTTAAGAATAAAAACATATAAATAGCAGGATTATTAGGATGCTGTCACTTTAAGACCGATGCACACGCATCATGCTTTTTGTGTTTGTATTCACTGAAGACATACAGTAACCGGCTGTTTACTGGGATACTCGCAGAGACGCCGAAACAACATGTTTTTGAGTGGATTTGTCCGTTCAAGCGCAGGAAGGCGTGAAAGAGATCAAGTTTGCGCTCCGTCTGAGAAACACGGCACGCAAATAACGGATTCCCTTTCACGTGTTCCAGTGCTTGAATATTTACATGGGAAAGGCTTTCGTGGTGATGAAGCACTGAGCCGTCTACACTGCACGTCGTTCACGTCTCTGCACATTTATGTTCACAACATTGCATTGTTAGAATTCAAACAAATGTTATCGTTCAACTGGAGACTGACACGGTTTCACACACTCGCCAACGCCGATTTATACTTGAGTATAAATTTTGAGTGTTAAGCTGCATTCACACTACAAGCGAGTGTGTCGCTGCATGTCGCCAGTGGCTGGCGGTGCGGTCGCTAGTGGGCGTTCCCACTACTGGTTGCCTAGTAATGTTTGTGAGTGACATTCACGGATGTTACTCCATGTTGTAGAACAATCTTGCCGCTACAAACAAACATTTTGGAAGGAAAAGTCTAAATATAAATGGAATCAGTACATAAAATGCATAATATTAAAGATGAACTAGAAACAGCGAGTGCTCTTTGCCATCGCGGCTATTTAACTGCAGCAAACGGGCAAATGCCGGTCTATCTGGGTTCACGAAAGCATTCCGGCTCGGAGTCAGCGCGGCGAGTACCACTGTATGTACACGGAGACATATCATACATTATAGGACAGTTTCTGACTACTAAAATGAGCTTCTCATTCTTCTTGCCTCGGTCGGACTCGGCACTGAAGAGTGACGGATCACTCCGACTTCACTCCTATTGGTTGTCGCTCCCGAAAGTCGCTCTTCATTTGCATAAAGTTAAACAGAATCAACTTTGTCGCGTCGCTGGACACGCTCCATCCGGTCGCCGTAAATCGCCCGCTCCCCATTGAAATGAATGGTATCATGTCGCTTTGTCGCTTGTAGTGTGAACGGGGCTTTAATTGTAGGCCCTGGTTATGATGCTTTTGTGGTGTTGTTTCTCTGGAGCTCGACGTCCACTGTTCACCTTCTGTGTGTAAAAGATGAACATCTGCTCATGCTCCACTGAAGAGAGAAGTCAAATGCATCTGATTGTATGTTAAAGTATTCCTGTAATGACACCTCTGTGTGTGAAGTGTCTGCTGTTGAACGGGTTAGATATGCGTCAGGATTGAGCAGTGAAAGCTGGAGTCTTACATTCACTTTCTCTGGGATTTTAACCAGTTTGAAAGCTTTTACCATCATGAGCATGTCCATGGTGTCCACGTCTAAGTGTCTAAACTACAACTGTGCAAATGTGAGGATCTGTGTGTGTTTACACTAGCAGAGCTCTCGTGTACAGTCATCATTTCCATGTCCAGGAACGTCTCTTTAAATCACAGTGGGTTCGAGATCCCGTTCACAACACCTTCCCTAATTTGGTGATGAGTGTTTGGTAATCAGTGAAGTCTCCAGAGAGCAGTTCATAACTCTGAATAAAGACAGCGGCCCGGACGAGTGCAAACACACACACACCGAATCCTCAAAGCAAGAGCTCAGACAAAGAGAGAAAGTCTGTCATCATTTACTCTCTTGCCATTCTGACCTTTCTTCTATTGACCACGAAATGCGATGTTTGAGCTTCCCGTTCAACTCAAGCGCTTCGTGATGTAAATGGCCGAAAGGTGGCATAGCAGCATCATGACAGTAGTGCACACGACTAGTGCATCCATCTCTTACAAATAAAGGTTCTTTATCAGGGTCGATGGTTTTATGAGGAACTTTTGACATCCAAACAATCTTTCCATTGCACAAAAGGTCCTTTATAGAGGAAAAATATTCTTTAGATCATTAAAATGTTTTCAAAAAGCTGAGGGATAATCCCGAGCGCTTCAAAGTTGACTTCAGGATGACAGTGGCTCAGTTTGATGCTTTGCTGGCGATACTGGAGACACATATTAAAAACAAGACCACCAATTGATCCTGAACAGCTCTGGGTTTTGGCGTTCTCTTGTACGGTGGCTGTGAATGGTCAAAACACCTCTCGAAATGCTTAGGATGCGAAAAACGCAAAAAATCAAACCCGATCCACTTTTTTTTTAATGACGGACGAACATTTCGGAGGCGGTGTGTAAACGTGATCGACACATGAGGTCGTTTTTATTTTTTAACGTGCGCAAATTTCGACCGTAACATCTTATTCACACTTTGTATATTAGAATAGTGCCTTTAGATTTTCGATATCTTTGATGACAGTAATGCACATCTATAAAAATAACTTTATATTATCTAATAGCCATTATTGCCATATGGACATTACTTTAACACACAAGGTTACACTTTACAATAAGCTTCATTAGTTAACATTAGTTAAATATATTAGTTATCATGAACTAATGAACTGCACTTATACAGCATTTATTAATATTTATTAATGTTAATTTCAACACTTTCTAATACTTGATTAAAATCTTGTTAACATTAGTTAATGCACTGTGAACTAACAATAAACAGCTGTATTTTTATTAACAAACATTAACAAATACAGTAACAAACTGTATTGCTCATGGTTAGTTCATGTTAGTTAATACATTGTTAACTAATGAACCTTATTGTAAAGTGTTACCATTGCAGGTTTGGAAAAACATCTAGTTTTTGCATGAACTGTTCCTTTAAGCTGCTGATTTTCTTCCACTTTTAATTCTCATGTCGCGTCATGTTCATTGGAAAGCTCTGCTTGAAGAGTCACCTCATGTACGCAATGGAAAAAGGAAAAAACCCTGAGAGAATGTTTGTTCAGTTCGTTGAAATATGACCAAGCTTGTCAAAAGCCAGTTTGAGTAAGAAAGCAAACATATTTTAATCAAGACTCGGACAGAAAGGGGTCACCGAAAATCGCAGCGTTTAATGTCACGCTTGCTTTTTGCGTCCGTTTGTGTGGAAAGTTACCCGTGACCCCATCCTTAAAAGGAAGCAGAGGGATGAATGAATAACTGCGAGGTCTTAGCATGTTAAATGCTGTAATCTTCCCCTTTTTTCCCTTCCTGTCGGCCCTCGTCTCAACTTCAACCTCCAACCCTTCCCAGCATGCATCAGGGCGAATGAAAAGACGCCCATCGCGGGGAGGAGGAACGAGGAGCTGTAAATCGTGTTTGACAGTGCGGCTACAGTGGTTTCGTCATCGCTTGTCTTTAGTTATTAATGTGACTTCCTCACGCTGAAGATAAGAGCTGCGACTTCAGCACGGCGAGGTGTGTACCGTCGACAGCGCTCTTATCAGCTTAATTGATTTAGAGCAAACGCCTGTGACACGGGTCATTGTGCGCTGGAGTTATCCATCATCTGGGCGTTTGATTCCTGAACACGTCTGTCTCCAGTGTGTCTACATGCTGACGGGAACTGGTTCACAGGGCATTTCTGAACCGTTCTGATGTTGAAATGAGCATGTTGATACGGCTGGAACATGCAAAAACCTATCAAGCAACTACTCAAATAAGTCTTTAACTTGAGAGTCATTTTTAGATTGGGATTCCCATGTTCAGAGAAGAAGGAAAACTGGTGTGTGCCCAGAACTGCAAAAAAGTCTTATTTTCCAGTACAAATATCAGTAACACTTTACAATAAGGTTCATTAGTTAACATTAGTTTATGTATTAACTAACATTGAGCAATACATTAGTTACAGTATTGATTAATCTGTTAATGTTAGTTAATAAAAATCCAGCTGTTCATTGTTTGTTCATGTTAGTTCACAGTGCATTAACTAATGTTAACTAATACAACCTTTGATTTTAATAACGTATTAGTAAATGTTGAAAGTATTGACAATAATTAAGCACTGAGTACAGAAATGAAAGTATTGCTCATTCTCAGTTCATACAGTATTAACTAAAGTAGGTATTTAATGTTTGCTAATGAACCTTCTTGTAAAGTATTACCGAATAAATATCTGCCAATGGGGTCAGAAAAATAAACTTAATTCAAAGGGAAAGCATTATTTTTATAAGCAAATATAATATCTAAAGTCATTTTGCTGCTCTTGATTTAGGAATGTTTAGATATTTGCACTGGAGAACAAGAACATCTTTTTTCTTCTATGTATGTTTACACAGACTCCGACTTGAAGTTCAAGTGTCAAGTTTTTCCTGGAACGAAACGCGGTGACTTTATACTTCCGATTCGCCGTGATTTGTTATCACACGTGTCAGCTTCTTCATAGCTGCCGAACTGACAAAATTGACAGAGGCAGTTGCATTATTTTCTATGAAACATGCATGCTTAAAAATAGTTCCTGGAATAAACAGCCTTCATATTAGGACACGCTGACACACACCTCACACTGCATTAGTGTGACTCGGGTAATTACACGTCACTTCATAATCATATCTGTGGCAGGTAGTCTGCAAGCCTCTTGATTTCATGCGGCGGATCTGGGATAAATACGTGGTCCGCTTAAAAAACATTTTTATGGTTCTCTCCTCACATTAAGCGCCTGGGAGACCCGGCTCTAAAACACGTCCGATCTCATTACACAAATGTGGATATGCTGAATTAGGTTGAGTGTGCTTATGCCCACCGCCCCCCCTCTAACCGCAAATGTAGGTCTTTAACTCGTGGAAGTTGTCTTAAGTTTTATCCCTTTGGAAGATAATGTGGTTTTGCAATTCAAATATTTGCTGGTTCTGTTTCCAAAGCGGCTTTGAAGGCTCGTCGCCGGTGACAGTGCGAGTGTGACAGCGCTAGTGCATTAAACACTGCAGGAGCGCCACTTCAAAACGCATGCAAATGCATTGCTTTTGGTTGGTGGAGGATAAACAGCTCAAACCTGGAGACTTATGACGTCTGATGGGTTGATGAGCTAATGAGCCCTTCAGACGCTCTTCAGACTGGAGTGTGTTCACTACACAAGGCCTCATTAATTAACCTGATTCTGGTCCTTCATCCAGCACAATGGATGTCTTCTCAAGTGGATCTGTTGCTCTACACAAACACTGCGACTCTTTTCAGATGCTTATAAATCCCCAGCCTGTACTCTTGCTCTTCTGAAGGACATGTCCTGTGAGCAGCTGTAGCGTTTGGCTCTGTGACCTCAACCATGTTGCCGATTGTTTCAATTCTAAAACATTTTTTCCCCAAGTGTATTAAGCATAAAATTCACAGCACACGTAAATATTGGTGTATTTTTAATTAGGCTGAGTTAGCTTGTACTTTTTTTATATTGAATTTTTATTTTTTGAAAGCTTTGATCTTGCTTTCTCCACCATCTTGCACTCAAAAAATCTTGGGTTATTTTTTCTACCCAAATCCTGGGTTGAGCCTTTTGGGTAAATTTTTTGGGTTATTTGTCCAGTGTTTGGGTAGTTTATGTGTTACTCAGATCCTGGGTCAGACGTAACAACCCAGTGTTTGGGTAGTTTTTGTGTTGCCCAGATCCTGTGTCAGACGTAACAACCCAGTGTTTGGGTAGTTTTTGTGTTGCCCAGATCCTGGGTCAGACGTAACAACCCAGTGTTTGGGTAGTTTTTGTGTTGCCCAGATCCTGTGTCAGACGTAACAACCCAGTGTTTGGGTAGTTTTTGTGTAACCCAGATCCTGGGTCAGACGTAACAACCCAGTGTTTGGGTAGTTTTTGTGTTACTCAGATCCTGGGTCAGACGTAACAACCCAGTGTTTGGGTAGTTTTTGTGTTGCCCAGATCCTGTGTCAGACGTAACAACCCAGTGTTTGGGTAGTTTTTGTGTAACCCAGATCCTGGGTCAGACGTAACAACCCAGTGTTTGGGTAGTTTTCGCGTTGCCCAGATCCTGGGTCAGACGTAACAACCCAGTGTTTGGGTAGTTTTTGTGTTACCCAGATCCTGGGTCAGACGTAACAACCCAGTGTTTGGGTAGTTTTTGTGTTACCCAGATCCTGGGTCAGACGTAACAACCCAGTGTTTGGGTAGTTTTTGTGTAACCCAGATCCTGGGTCAGACGTAACAACCCAGTGTTTGGGTAGTTTTTGTGTAACCCAGATCCTGGGTCAGACGTAACAACCCAGTGTTTGGGTAGTTTTTGTGTTACCCAGATCCTGGGTCAGACGTAACAACCCAGTGTTTGGGTAGTTTTTGTGTTACCCAGATCCTGGGTCAGACGCAACAACCCAGTGTTTGTGTAGTTTTTGTGTTACCCAGATCCTGGGTCAGACGTAACAACCCAGTGTTTGGGTAGTTTTTGTGTTACCCAGATCCTGGGTCAGACGTAACAACCCAGTGTTTGGGTAGTTTTTGTGTAACCCAGATCCTGGGTCAGACGTAACAACCCAGTGTTTGGGTAGTTTTTGTGTAACCCAGATCCTGGGTCAGACGTAACAACCCAGTGTTTGGGTAGTTTTTGTGTTACCCAGATCCTGGGTCAGACGTAACAACCCAGTGTTTGGGTAGTTTTTGTGTTACCCAGATCCTGGGTCAGACGTAACAACCCAGTGTTTGGGTAGTTTTTGTGTTACTCAGATCCTGGGTCAGACGTAACAACCCTGTGTTTGGGTAGTTTTTGTGTAACCCAGATCCTGGGTCAGACGTAACAACCCAGTGTTTGGGTAGTTTTTGTGTTACTCAGATCCTGGGTCAGACGTAACAACCCTGTGTTTGGGTAGTTTTTGTGTTACCCAGATCCTGGGTCAGACGTAACAACCCAGTGTTTGGGTAGTTTTTGTGTTACCCAGATCCTGGGTCAGACGTAACAACCCTGTGTTTGGGTAGTTTTTGTGTTACCCAGATCCTGGGTCAGACGTAACAACCCTGTGTTTGGGTAGTTTTTGTGTAACCCAGATCCTGGGTCAGACGTAACAACCCAGTGTTTGGGTAGTTTTTGTGTTACCCAGATCCTGGGTCAGACGTAACAACCCAGTGTTTGGGTAGTTTTTGTGTTACTCAGATCCTGGGTCAGACGTAACAACCCTGTGTTTGGGTAGTTTTTGTGTTACCCAGATCCTGGGTCAGACGTAACAACCCAGTGTTTGGGTAGTTTTTGTGTTACCAAGCTTTTTTTTTTCAGTGTATAAAGCATAAAATACACAGCACACACAAATATGGGTGCATTTTTAGTTAGGCTGAGCTAGGTTGTACTTTTTCAATATTGAATGAAACATATTTTTAAAAAGCATTGCTCTCGCTGTCTCCACAATCTCGGGTGGATTGTTTATGTAAATTTGGCCAATATGAAGTATCTTGGAGCTGCTGCCACCGTTCAGATTGCCCCGCGACACATTAAACGCTCCACATGGTTTGGATCGGAGCTTTTGTGCATTTCAGTGTGGCGGCTGCTCGTGTGGCCTTCCGCTTCCGTGTGCTTCTGTTAGCGGTGGGAATCTCTTGGTACCTCATGATTTGATTCAAAATCGATTATTGATATGTGCATAGATTTGATTGTAGCTTACTGATTTGTGTTACTTTTCTTAATTGACTGCAGTAGACAGGAAAATAAATTAGTCAACCCAATAGTATAAAACAAATGTCCTTTAAGCTGACTACAATCATTACACACAGTCTTCTGTAATAAAGCAAGACAGGCAATTTTATTTTATTTTCTATATTAAAAATAAGAACAAAGAAGCAAATTAGAAACAATAGGACAAAAACAATAGAAAAAAAAATATACAAATTAAATAAACTTTAAGTTTTTCAGGTACAGTAGCATAGGTTTATTTAACTGCCCTACTACCGAAATTGAATAATCAAATGTAAAAATAAAACACTATGTATAATCTTCACTGTATAAATGAAATCTAAATGCATTCATATTGAAGATAAAAAATATATATTTTTATTAACATTACTGAAACTCATGGCAACAGTTTATGAGGCTGCTGTCCCTTTAAGAATGAATGCACGGGTCTAATATACTGTTACACGTCCGATTTTCTTCCACTTGTTTTTGTTGGCGTAGGACATAACAGACTCTGTTCACAGTGAATACTCCACAGTCCACACGATGTGCATGTGTGTGTGTGTATCTGTGAAAGACAACTGAATTCTGTGAGAGTCGGCATCTGTGTGTGTACTTCAGCTGTGTGTCCGTCAGCTCGAGTCCTCGTTCGCGGCTTATTGTGATTAACGTCAATAACTGTATAACTTTTAAGTAGTACTGCAAAGTTAAAGAAGTGTAACTCTTTAGAAAATAGATTTTTGAAATGTGTGAATCGATTCAAATCGGTAGAATCGCGATTCATATGTGAATCGATTTTTCCTGCACCCCTAGTTTCTATGTAGAGATTACATGTTATTCTGTTCAACACAATGGACGTCTAATGGATCTGTTGCACTGTAAAAATGTCTAACCCTCCCAAATCAAAAATTTCAAGTGACCGATAACATCTAAATTTTTCAGTTGGCCCAAGTGAAATTCTTGTTGCAATGTAAACATTGGCTCAATGAGAAATAATACATCAGACTAATTGAAAAATTTAGATGTTATCGGTCACTTGAAATTTTTGACTTGGGGATGTAATTTTTTTTTACAGTGTGCTCCACAAAAACACTTCTGGATTTTTTTCAGATGCATCTCTTCTGGACACAAATCCACGTCCCGTACTCGTACTTTTCTAAAGCGAATGTCCCGTGAGCAGCTGTAGCTTAGACCCGTCGCTGGCCTTTCTGAACATACAGAATATATAAGACAATTGAGAATTGCCATTGCGGCAAGAAGTCCCTGCTCCCGGAACCCTGTAATTTAATCCCATTTTTATTCCTCCTCTCCTTTTCTGCTCCCCCCCCAACAGCAATTAATCTCATTTTTAGTACAATTTCCAGCCCTTTGCTGGAGTCAGCCGGAGTCCTGTGTTTTGTTCCTATTTGGCCCGGTTCCTGTGCATAGTCATTAAAGGCCCAATTAATGTCACCCTGTAGCTGAAGAGTGCTCATTTTTATTGGGGAGCTGACAGTTGCCGCCACGAGTGGCGCAGTGTAATATGCATTAATTGCCCCGTAACACTGGTAATTACCAGTTCTTCAAGCCTCTCAGTAAACTGTCATGCCCAGACAAGACTGCTTTGAAATAGATTACTCATTAGGGAGAGCTGCCTTATTTTCCAAAGGGGCTCGCTGTGTTGGCACAAAAAAAAAAAAAAAAAAAAGATTCGGGTACTAAACAAATAGTTGCCAAGAGCAATTTCCTCTTACAACTTCCCAGTGACGGCCTTTCTCTCCCATCTTTCTTTTTATCTCCGTAACTGGACACCTGTTCGTGTTACCCGTAGATGCTGACCAGTTCTCACCCACCGTATACTAGTGCTTCACCATACTGGAGTTTCTAACTTCCATACAATACCTTGAAAAATATCATTGTTCAGTACCATTTTTGATACCGCAGAGAAGATTTTTTGAAGGGGCGAGTGAAAGTGAATTTCACTTGCCCGACCGGACAGGTAGCCTGAATAAAATGTCAGTAACAAAAAATAACTAGGGAATCATCAAAACTGCATTCATTTAGTGGAAGTGGCGATTGGTAGTGAATAATAATATATAATGTACCGACGGTAACGAGGCTTGCACAGCTTCATGAGGAGAAATGGAAACAAATGAGCGCAGCACACAAAGAACATAGTGCCAATAAATATTCAAAATGTGGAGTTTTTATATTTATAACAAATGATACAGTTAAGCAACATCACACGATCAAGAGTGCTGAATACCATCACAATTGAAAATATGACGCATATGATTTCATATGACAGTTTAATGAACAAGTAATTAATACTAAGTCACTTGCATTTTAGACGCTATATTGACTGTTTTGTTCTGTTTCAGCAGCGAAAAAATGTCCAAACAAAGATCACAGCAGAACAACATCATACAGGAACACTCAACCGTGTTTCATTACTGAATGATTCAGCGTTTTGAACGAACCGGTTGAGTCGAAGATTCAGTGACTCACTCATGAAGACGGTCTCCTGCCGCCACCTACAGGTGGTTTAGTTTCGTGTTTAAATGTATCATTATTTCCAACGTTTCTTAATTGTATATTTAAAAAATATATATATTTAAACCAATCTCATATCATTATTTAATGCAGTTGTAATTTTTTAGTCTAAATTATTTAATTGTATTGGTAATTGTATTAGTGTCTTATTATTCTAATTTAAGAATTTAAAAAGTTTTAAACGCCTAGTAATTTTACACAGCCTATACAAAGTATATAAATTATGAAATAAAATAAAAACAGGGACCGTTTGTTGGTGCATTTCTAATTAGACTTAATAAATATATTTCAATATTTTGAGCAAAATATATTTATAAAAAACATTGCTCTCGCCATTGCTCTTCACAGATCTTGTGCTTAGAATTAAAATTAGTTCTGGGCAACGATTGATCGCATCCAAAATAAAAGTTTGTGTTTACATAATATATGCGTGTGTACTGTGTATAATTATTTTGTGTATTTATAAATACACACATATACATGTATATATTTTAGAAATATTTGCATGTATATACTGTGTGTATATATATATATAATAATTTATACATAATATACATAATTTATATTATATATAACACAATTTTCTTAAATATATACATGCATGCATTATATAGATATACAAAAAAATCATACACCGTACACACAAACACAAACTTTTATTTTGGATGCGATCAATCGTTGCCCAGCACTAAAACTGAACCAAACCCTGGAGCTGCGGTCTTCTGTTGATGCTCAGATCGGTCCATGACACAGTAAATGCCCTGTAGGTTTTGGATCAGAGCCGCTGCTGCTCATGTTCCCTCTCCATTCAGTGTGTTTCTGTGTAGAGATTGCATATTAATATTGACCTAGTGTGTGTGAGCAAAGAGAGGTCGTGGATGTCAATGCAATCAGAACACGTGTAATGACGGCGTGGGCGTTCACATCAGTCTTTGATAAGAACGGAAACACCAAACCAAACATCGGGCTCCGGGACCTTGATCTGTGCTGCAGTGTTTCTATATGAAGGTGTTTGGGTGGTGCACGTCTACTCCTCCTAAAGCCCATTTCCACCCTAACATGCGAACGCACATCGTTTTATCTCCTCACAGCACCTGCTCCAGGCAATCTCCCCGCCGTCCCTTCAAATGGGTTTTGTCAGAGGCTTTCACATGCTCAGCCTGCGATGTGCTAATGAAAGGAGATGGTACAATTTCAAGAGAGCAGGTGAAAGAGAAGCAGGAAAACAGGGAACAGTGTCACTGATGAACCTTATTATGCCTTTCATCAACGCACATGATCTGTGCATGTGTGTGTGTTTGTGTTGCTTGAGCACTTATCAAATTGTTTATGACAGAACTAATTGGGCTAATTGAAGACATTAAGATTACCTGTCAGCTGTACGCACGTCCGGTTGACAGCCGGCTGACAGGCGCGGGACCCGTGGCATCAGTCATACGAGGAGGAGCACGGGGTCGCTCTAATTTGATGTGGACAGGCTTCGCGGGGCAGAGCGAGCGGGTAAATGGATGCCCGTGGGGAGCGTCTGCGTTTCGGACCGTCTAATGGAGTCCCCTTCGGCTCCCTGACAGAGAGATGAGGCAATTTGAGGAGAAAAGTGAAAAGGGCTCCGGCCTTGATTTCTTCCCCAAGTGTTTCGGGAACATCAGAGCCGAATAAATGTCTGCAGGCTGCCATCGCTTCGGCTTTAGCAGAGGACTCGCGTCGTGTTTGTACACTTAACACCAACGTGTGTATGCATATGTATTTAAATATCCTTTGGCTTAACAGAACATGGAATATCTAGGGCTTGTGTTTAATGTGCAAAAAATAAATGTAATCGTAAAGCAAGTGCTGCTACTATAGGACACGCACGTCAGGTCAGCTTTATTGCGGTAACACTTTACAATACGGTTCATTAGTTAACATTATGTATTAACTAGCATACTGTATTTATTAATCTTTGTTAATGCTAGTTGATAAAAATACAGCTGTTCATTGTTCATGTTAGTTCACAGTGCATTAATTAATGTTAACAAGATTTTAATAAAGCATTAGTAAATGTGTAAATTAACGTAAACAAATATATGCTGTATAAGTGCAGTTCATTATTAGTTCATGCTAACTAATGTGGTTTACTAATGAACCTTATTGTAAAGTGTTACCTTTATTTCTTTAGTGCTTTATACAGTACGGATTGTTTCAAAGCAGCTTGACCGTAATAAACACGAAAATAACAGAATCAATGATACAAACTTCATCAAATATGAGGCCAGTTCAAATCATGCTGTAAAGCAGCTCTAAAAAGACTTCAACTGGGAAAAACATTCACTAAATGAGGATCATTCACTACCAGAAGTTCACCACCAGCTCACACACATTCTAGAATCAGCTCAAAATATCAAACTCTAGATCACAGTCTGTTCCCATCATACACTACACGATATCCCTCACGCCGTTCCAAACCCGTGTCGCTTTGATTAATCTTCGAAACACAAAAGATGTATATAATACCTCAGAGGTTTGAGTCCTGTCAGTGAAGGTCCACGCAAACACAATTTAGAGCATCCTGAAAGGTTATAAAGGCATCACAAAACTAACCCATGAGTCGCACTGTTTAATCCAAGTCTTGAAGAGATCTGATCACGTTATATGGAGAACAGGTTTAATGCAGGCGTTTGTTCCCATATAAAAGCACCTATAGAGCACATCACATGCGGTAAACACGTGACCTCATGCACGTGTGTAGGTCATAGTTCATTGTGAATAAAATCTGAAATTAAATCTGTTGTTCATCATATAAAGTGTTCAAATCTCTTCACTAGACTTGGATTAAACCACTTCATTCATATGGATTTGTTTTATGATTCTTTATGACTATATATAGATCTTTTACGTTTTAGTTGCATGGACTTGCAATGAAAAACCTCACAGGTTTCGTTAAAAAAATATATTCATTCGTGTTTCGAAGATTAACCAAAGTCTTTGGAACAACGTCAATGAATGAATGAATATATTTATTCTTAGTCTACCTCAGACAAACTGATGAATAAAATGTGGAGTGAAGGCTCGGGATCAGCTGATCCGTGAGGTGAAATCAACAACAACTGTGCATTGATTTAAAAATAAAGAAGCTTTTTGTCTACTCTATGATTTACACGCCTGCCACAAATAATGTCTGTGAATTATATTTATTTGGGTGCTTTTTTTTCAGCAAATGTCGATGAGATTATTTGCAGTGTATTCAGATTATCAATCCATTCACTTGATTTAATGGATTCTTGCCTGTATATCTGTACAGCGAGAAGACATGAAACCAATGAAGAAATCTAAACACCATCGACTGAGAATCAAACATGAAGTAAACTCAGTAAGAGTTTAAAACAACACATTTCACTTGGACTGTAGTGTCACAGTAAACTTGGAGCAAATCATTTCTTTACATTTGGAATTTATTTTAATTATTGCTATAGCTTTTATATACACTGCCGTTCAAAGTTTTGGATCGGTAAGATTTTTTATGTTTTTAAGCGAAGTCTCTTCTGTCAACAACGCTGCATTTATTTGATTGAAAATACAAAAAAAACCCGGTAATATTGTGAAATATTATGACAATTTAAAATAACTGTTTTCTATTTTCATATATTTTAAAATGTCATTTATTACTTTTCAGATTCTATTTCAGTAAAAAAAAAAAAGTGACCCCAACCGTTTGACTGGTAGTGTATAATGTTACAGAAGCTGTAATGTTCTTTTGAACTTTATATTCATCAAAGAATCCTGCACAATAAAAATGTAAACAACTGTTTTCAACATCTATAATAATCATAAATGTTTCTTGATCATCAAATCCTCATATTAGAGTGATTTCTGAAGGATCATGTGACACTGAAGACTGGAGTAATGATGCTGAAATTCAGCTTTGATCACAGGAATAAATTACACTTTACTGTATATTCACATAGAAAACAGATGATTTTGTTGTATTTTTAATCAAATAAATGCAGCCTTGTTGAGCAGAAGAGACTTCTTTTAAAAACATGAAAACTCTTACAGATCAGAAAGGTTTGTCTGTGTGTGGAGTGTATCTGATCGGTGTAGTCTCTGCCCCTCCTCCTCTGCGTTCCTCCAGCTCTGAAAGGTCAGCGCTGTCATCCTCGGAGAGCCTTGTGTTTGTTTCCTTTAGAAAACAGGGTTAAACTGTGGGACTGACAAACCCCTGAGCTCAACAGCTCCAGACCTCCCGAGCTCCCCGACCGCCGCTCGCCGAGGCCCGAGGGATCACGCTCGACCTCTTCTCCTCACCGTGTGTGTGTGTGCGGTCTTTAAGGTCCCGTTTGATCCTCTGGATAATCAGTTTAGTCTCATGTCTCGTGTCTCGCAGGCTTTGGAGGCTCAGAGGTGGACTCTTCACCCACTTGAAATCTGTTTGCTTTGTAAATTTTTAAAATGACAGTGAAATCTGATTTCAGTGCAGCTTGTAAGTGAAAACACTGAGCAGTTTCAGGCACAAGCTCATACGGGGTGGGCTTGTTTTTCTTTGTCATTTTGTTCTTACCAAAAATTAGGAAATGTCCGAATACAGTTTTAAACCCTGATTTGTGGGGCAATTTTTCATGCAATAAACGTTATAAAAATAAATAAAACTTAGCATTTAAAGTCCACCTGTAGTCAATAATTGTATCCCTTAAAACTCATCTTTAATCACCAAAATGTTTTTTCCTTGAAAAGAAATTAATGCATTAAAATAGCTTGAACGAAACTCATATTGATAATGATGCTGAAAATTCAGCTTTGATCACAGGAATACATTTCACTTTATTATATATTCACATAGAAAACAGATGTTTTACATTCTAATAATATTTCACAATATATATTTTTTTTATTTGTATTTTTATTCAAATTAATGCAGCTTTGATGAGCAGAAGAGACAAAAAATCGTACCGATCCCAAACTTTTGAACGGCAGTGTAAATATCAAAATGTTCAGGCTTTGACGGTGCTTATGGATTTTAAATATATATATATTGCACATTTAGCATTTGTGTTGAAATATGACCTTCACCCGAATACTGCTCAATAACAGAAGATGAGATGGCGAGTTGAATTAAAGTCAAAGTTGTGTTTGTTTCTGCAAGGCTTGGGGAAAGCTCATCAGATTGAGTGTGTAACTGTTGAACTGCGCTGTTTTCTTTGACTCTGTGTGTTTGTGTGTGTGTGAGAGGCCTTGGTTCCCACCCAGACGCTCAGGGTCCCAGGGGTCTCAGGGGTCCCAGGGGTCTCGACCTCCAGAACACTGAGATGATCATGATCTGATGCTTCTGAATGGCCAGGATCACACACACACACACACACACACACGAGCTGTTTCCACACCGGCTCTCCTATTCCTGTGTTTGTGCCGGCTCAGTGTTATCAGTGTTGTGTAGTGAAGGAACGGTTCAGACGTGTGTGTTCGGCCACACTCACACACACAGAGGTGGCGCTGGACGAGAGCCAGGCCTGTTTCTCATTGGACGCTCTCTGGAGGGGCTTCACTTATTTTTAGGGTCGTTTTCCGGTGTTTTTCTCCTGGATGTCTGACAGACAGCTTACACACCTCTTCCTCCGGGAACGCAGTGATTCAGCGCTGAAATAAGATTCTTTTTTATTATTATTAGAGACTCAATTCCCGGTTATTTGTAGAGAGACTATTAGACGTAAAGCGTTTTAAACAGTGTCTGTATTATGATCTGGTGATTTTGGCCTCCGTTCAAATCTTACAGTGATATTACACCGATATCAACTCTGTTATTGCGTTATTTTCAGCCTTTACAAACACTTGGACGTTCCTTCAGGTTGTAGTGATACATAGGTGATGTTATTTCTATAGTTCAACAGCTCTGTTACCAAAGTTATTGTAAAATAATAATAATGATAATAATAATTTATGAGTAATCTGTCATTTGTATGGAAGTTCGTTTCCGCCACAGAATAAAAAATAAAGGAGGTAATTCTGACTTTTTTCTCACAATTGATATAAACTCGCAATTGTGAGAGAAAAAGTTGCAGTTGTCTTTTAAAAGTGTTTTATTATTTGGCAGAAACGAGCTTCCATACTTTTCAACCCTGTTATCCATTCTGGCGTACAAACTTTTAAATGCTTTGTATGATATAGCACATGACAATCACATAAATCAGGGTTCAAAACTTTATTCAGACAAATAAGACATTTGAGATGAATAAAGTTAAATGTATTTTTATAGCACTTTTTACAGTACAGATAGTTTCAAAGCAGCTTTACAGAAAATCCTGCATTTAATGTTAGTAATATCTTCATGCATTATAGTCGCATTTGTCAGATTAGAGTGGGGTGATGCATGCTTTTCCAACACAAATATCTAAATATTTCAATTTGTATCAAAATTAAGTGAGTTTATGCTTAAAAAAAAAAAAAGGATCCTCCCAGTAGGCTCAGAAAGATAGACATGTTTATTCGTATTGGAACTGTGTTTGCGGTGTAAACCTGATTGAGGTTTTCCAAAGTTTGGGATCCTTCTTTCCCTGCTCATTCAGTGTGTGTGTGTATCCGCTGGTCACTCCAGGCTCCTGCTCTCGGGTTACTCTGCTGATTACAGACCCAGCGCAACACTAATTGGAAACACATTAGCGATCCGGGTTAAGAGCGGGATTAGACGCCGACACCGAATGCAGGGATTTGTGTTGATGTCCCCAGAGAGAGGGCTAATTATCCACTGGGACTGCTGGGAGTTCAGCGTAACAGGTTACAGGAGCTGCTAATCCCAAACCACGGGATCATCTCCTCTGGAAACCAAGTGTTGTTTACTCATTTGTCTTGACTAATTGATTGTACCGTTTTTTAAATCATTTTGCTGATTTGTTTTCTGCATTTTGAACTGGGCTTTTAGTGTTATTATGGAGCACTTCATGCATCATATCTGTGCTGTAATGTAGAGTCTGTTAATGAATTCGCTTCATGAAAGCTTTCACCCGTTTATGTGATGGAAAGCAGCGCTGAACTGCAGGTCATCCGACACTCGATCTGAGGCGAGAGGTCAGAGGTCAGCCTCTTACGAGCCCTCGGCCCATTGGGGAGCTTCCTCTAGTCAGATATGACCAGGACACGCTTTATCATGGATCTTCATCTGATCAGCTCTTCTTCAGGAACGGAAACATATTTTACTCTCACAGCCTTTAATGGCCTTATCTGTGAGATTTCAGCACGCTTTCCCCCGTTTATTAGTTTCATGCATCTATCGCTGGGTGGACTTCTGCACGTGTCATAGTGAATCTCTGGAAAACTGTTTCACCCCAAAATCTGAAGGAAATATAAGATATCAACAATGCAAAAACAATGCTTTTATATATATTTAACTATATCGTAGTTGAGCTTGGAGTTGATTGTTTTATATGTGATGACAACGCAATGAGACATGCCAAATTGTGTGAGACATAATTTTTGGCCAGGCTGTCATACAAAGAAATAATTAACCAGCAAAATATTAATATCTGATTATGTTGTAGTCAATGTGTTCTTTCGCATCAGCTTTTTGTTTTTCTATGCATTTTTTTTTTTTTTTTTTTTTGCATAGTAAAATAAAACCTGTAGCTGTAGTTTGCCTTTTTTGCCAAATCATTTTGTCAGATAAATACCTTCACCCAGTTTAGTGTTTTGTTCTTCCCTCATATTTAACACATTTAAAAAATATTTTTCTCGAACTTGTTGGGTTATTTAAAAACAAATATCCCCCTTCCGGACATCATTTTTGGACGCTGTATAATTTTTTTTGTGGAGCGAAGGTTCGTTATTGCATATTCACCTTTCCTCAGTTTTCACTTCTGTCTGCCGTCACCTTCCAAGCTCTCCATGCTGTCATTGCGGAGGAAATGATGTGGCTAAATCTGGAAGTGCCATCTCCACAGTCATTATCACACACAGGTCAGGCGTTTATTGGGTCTCACCTCACCGATAGCCTGGCCATCATTAATCCATACGCACCAGATAATGAGCACCCAACAGATTTATGCAATTACGGCCACATGGCAGATAGAGCGGCACTCTTATCCTGACGCATTAATGAGCTTATCAATATGTGTGGCGGTTCAGGGTTCGAGTGGCCGTTAGCTGCCCCTGATGGGACTAAATGAGACGTGAGCTGTAAAGGCCCAGAGCGCCTCGAGTCCGCAGGGTCACGGGTGTTTCCCAGGCTTTTAGATGGAGCCCTTTAATCCTGCTTTAATAGCTTTACCACTGGAGGAAAATTTCACTTCCTCCTGAACTTCCTTACCTCACATCAGACGTAACAACCCAGTGTTTGGGTAGTTTTTGCGTTGCCCAGATCCTGGGTCAGACGTAACAACCCAGTGTTTGGGTAGTTTTCGCGTTGCCCAGATCCTGGGTCAGACGTAACAACCCAGTGTTTGGGTAGTTTTCGCGTTGCCCAGATCCTGGGTCAGACGTAACAACCCAGTGTTTGGGTAGTTTTCGCGTTGCCCAGATCCTGGGTCAGATGTAAGAACTCTGTGTTTGGGTAGTTTTCGCGTTGCCCAGATCCTGGGTCAGATGTAAGAACTCTGTGTTTGGGTAGTTTTCGCGTTGCCCAGATCCTGGGTCAGATGTAACAACCCAGTGTTTGGGTAGTTTTCGCGTTGCCCAGATCCTGGGTCAGATGTAAAAACCCAGTGTTTGGGTAGTTTTTGCGTTGCCCAGATCCTGGGTCAGATGTAAAAACCCAGTGTTTGGGTAGTTTTTGCGTTGCCCAGATCCTGGGTCAGATGTAAGAACTCTGTGTTTGGGTAGTTTTTGCGTTGCCCAGATCCTGGGTCAGACGTAACAACCCAGTGTTTGGGTAGTTTTTGCGTTGCCCAGATCCTGGGTCAGATGTAAGAACTCTGTGTTTGGGTAGTTTTTGCGTTGCCCAGATCCTGGGTCAGATGTAAAAACCCAGTGTTTGGGTAGTTTTTGCGTTGCCCAGATCCTGGGTCAGACGTAACAACCCAGTGTTTGGGTAGTTTTCGCGTTGCCCAGATCCTGGGTCAGATGTAAAAACCCAGTGTTTGGGTAGTTTTTGCGTTGCCCAGATCCTGGGTCAGATGTAAGAACTCTGTGTTTGGGTAGTTTTCGCGTTGCCCAGATCCTGGGTCAGATGTAAGAACTCTGTGTTTGGGTAGTTTTCGCGTTACCCAGATCCTGGGTCAGATGTAAGAACTCTGTGTTTGGGTAGTTTTCGCGTTGCCCAGATCCTGGGTCAGATGTAAGAACTCTGTGTTTGGGTAGTTTTCGCGTTGCCCAGATCCTGGGTCAGATGTAAGAACTCTGTGTTTGGGTAGTTTTTGCGTTGCCCAGATCCTGGGTCAGATGTAAAAACCCAGTGTTTGGGTAGTTTTCGCGTTGCCCAGATCCTGGGTCAGATGTAAGAACTCTGTGTTTGGGTAGTTTTCGCGTTACCCAGATCCTGGGTCAGATGTAAGAACTCTGTGTTTGGGTAGTTTTCGCGTTGCCCAGATCCTGGGTCAGATGTAAGAACTCTGTGTTTGGGTAGTTTTCGCATTACCCAGATCCTGGGTCAGATGTAAGAACTCTGTGTTTGGGTAGTTTTCGCGTTGCCCAGATCCTGGGTCAGATGTAAGAACTCTGTGTTTGGGTAGTTTTCGCGTTGCCCAGATCCTGGGTCAGATGTAAGAACTCTGTGTTTGGGTAGTTTTTGCGTTGCCCAGATCCTGGGTCAGATGTAAAAACCCAGTGTTTGGGTAGTTTTCGCGTTGCCCAGATCCTGTGTCAGACGCAACAACCCAGTGTTTGGGTAGTTTTTGTGTTGCCCAGATCCTGGGTCAGATTTAACATATGTCCTCAGAACTGTTCACTGATTGTTTATGGACAGGTTATTGAGTCAGTCACAGCATATTTCAGCTACGAGTGAAACAGGGCAACGATTTGAAGTTAAAAGTTCCCCCACTGAACATGATACAAGCTCCGGCACGAGATCCAGCGCCAACAGAGACTAGTCAATTACACTTCAATTACTTCTAAATGTTTTAATTTTTATTTCTAATATTTGTTAAATGAGCTTAAATGTAGGCATTATGTATTCTAAAATATGCTATAATGTAAAATATGATAGAAAAAAAGGAATTATCATATATTATCAAGAGTATTTTTAAAAAAAGTGTAGAGGATTTAAGTTAATCCGTGAACATTAATTCATGTATGAAAAAAATAAAAAGCTAAAAATGAATCAACCCATTATGCTGGGTTAAATAAACAACCTCACGTCCGTATTGAAACCTCATCAGCAAGAAGCATAAACATGTCGTGTAGAGTTATACCTGAAGGAAGATTGCTGGCTCTTTACGGTGTAATCACAGCGATTGTGTTTTGCTCATTGGCAGGTCTTCAGGAACAACAGCCCGAACAGAACGAAACCGAGGATGTCAGGATGTTCACCTTGTGATATTTATGGAGTAGGACACATTGTTTATTTATCGTCGTCCGTTGGAGGCCGTGTCTCATGCTCTCTTTAAACATCCTGTTTGTGCGAAGGCCTTTCGTTATCGTGATCGTGTTGCTGAACGCTGGCCCTCGGGCTGGACCGGGGAAATATTATATATATGCGAGACGCTGGTTAGCGTGCTGATATCGGCCTTGAGTCTCTCTCTCTCTCTCTCTCTCTCTCTCTCTCTCTCTCTCTCTCTCTCTCTCTCTCTCTCTCTCTCGCCCCCTGCAAACCGGTTCAAGCCCTATAAATAAACATTGATTAATCACCAACTGAGAGGAGAGGAAGCCCTTTCTGACCATTGAGTCACCAGTGAGTCCCTTCATATTACGAGTCAGGTTGGCTTTTTACCAAGTCACTTTCAGCATGTCAAATCACTGTGCCTCATGTGATTTTGACTGAACCGAAAGGTTCCCATACCAAGCTTGCATCCCGTGATTTAGCAGAAAAGAGGTTATGCGTGTGATGTCACCGTTGGCTAGGAAAAGAAAAACTGAGTGGCAGTGTTTGTTTTCAGGTGCGAAAAACACACAAAACCCATCTAAAACGGGAAAGAGCTTTGAGATTGACTGAACAAATAGATTTGACAAGAAATCTGAAGTATATTTTTACAGACTGCCGAAAGCTACAGAACAGAAACGCAAATGATCGCTGCGATTCACAGAAACAACTGGATCCAGGCAGAGAAAGGTGGATTTGCAGTTATCATTGTGTGCTGAATTTAGGGGTAAAATCATGCCCTATATATTGTATTATTATATATTGTATTGACAACTCATCAATTAAATATTTACCATCGTATATTCTGCATAATTGGATGTTTTTAAATAAACATTGACAAAAAACTACACACGTTATATAACATTATTACACGGCTCTGTGGAATGCTTGATTCTGATTGGTCAATCGCTCCATCCTGCTGTATATTATTCCCAGATATCAACCGCTGAGTACAGAAATACAGGCTCATCCGGGTCACTGAAGTCAGCAGCGCTACACACTCGCTAGGAACAGGTTTTCTTCGTGGACGTTTTGTATTTGGTGAGCTAATAAAATATTAAAACTCAGTCAAATCAATATTTTGTGTACAGTTATTTAATTATGCCATCCAGTATCGTGGACTCGCTCTTTCTTGTTTCATACAAACAAAGCTGCTGCCATTTTGTGACTATTGTTCCCTTTCGAGGGAACTCGCACTACATCCATATGACACTTTGGGGAATGCCCCCAGCGTAGCTGAAGCATGAATAAAACTATTCCAGTCCTGATTGGCGTTGTGTCATACTGTAACTAACATGTCACGGCATACACGGAAGCTACAAAGGGACGCCGGCACACAACAGAGTTAGCTTTTTGCTCTTCAGCAAGCCCTCTGTGTCAAACTGTCTGTCCTATTTGGTGTTGTTTGTCCCGCAAGAACCTTAAATAAAGATTCTGTGGCTGGGATTTCGCGTTTGTAGAGGCAGCGCGTAGATTAAAGGTCTGCATTGCAATATAGAATCTAGTGGCTCGGATCTCGCGTTTGCCGAGGCAGTGCATAGATTACGGGTCCACTCTGCAATAAAGAATCGTTGTGAGTGTTATACTGTTTGGGTGCGAGGCATGCACAGTCAGCTCCTGAGGGAGCTGTGTTAATTGAGAAATATCTCAAAATACCTCTGTTTTTTCGGGTGTTTCAGCCTCGCGCTTGTTGACTTTCTTCTCGAGAGATGAAAGCCAAATATATTGTGAACGACTTAAATATTTAGATTACGGGTCTGCAATAAAAGGGACACATGCGATTTGTGAAATAATACTGTTTGGGTGCAAGGCATTCACATTTAGCTCCTGAGGGTGCTTGCTGTGTTCATTGAGAAATATCTCGACACGTACAGCCGTGCGCTGTCGGGTGTTTCAGCCTCGCACCTGTTGACTTTCTTCTCGATGGATGAAAGCCAAATACAGTGGGGCGAACAAGTATTTGATACACTGCCGATTTTGCAGGTTTTTTCATTTACAAAGCATGTAGAAGTCTGTAATTTTTATCATAGGTACTCTTCAACTGTGAGTGACGGAATCTAAAACAAAAATCCGAAAAATCACATTGTATGATTTTTAAGTAATAAATATGCATTTTATTGCATGACATAAGTATTTGATACATCAGAAAAGCAGAACTTAATATTTGGTACAGAAACCTTTTTTGAAATTACAGAGATCATACGTTTCCTGTAGTCCTTGACCAGGTTTGCGCACACTGCAGCAGGGATTCTGGCCCACTCCTCCATATAGACCTTCTCCAGATCCTTCAGGTTTCGGGGCTGTCGCTGGGCAATACGGACTTTCAGCTCCCTCCATTTTTCTATTGGGTTCAGGTCTGGAGACTGGCTAGGCCACTCCAGGACCTTGAGATGCTTCTTACGGAGTCACTCCTTAGTTGCCCTGGCTGTGCGTTTCGGGTCGTTGTCATGCTGGAAGACCCAGCCACGACCCATCTTCAATGCTCTTACTGAGGGAAGGAGGTTGTTTGCCAAGATCTCGCGATACATGGCCCCGGTCATCCTCCCCTCAATACGGAGCAGTCGTCCTGTCCCCTTTGCAGAAAAACATCCCCAAAGAATGATGTTTCCACCTCCATGCTTCATGGATGGGATGGTGTTCTTGGGGGTTGTACTCATCCTTCTTCTTCTCCAAACACGGCGAGTGGAGTTTAGACCAAAAAGCTCTATTTTTGTCTCATCAGACCACATGACCTTCTCCCATTCCTCCTCTGGATCATCCAGATGGTCATTGGCAAACTTCAGATGGGCCTGGACATACGCTGGCTTGAGCAGGGGGACCTTGCGTGCGCTGCAGGATTTTAATCCATGACGGCGTAGTGTGTTACTAATGGTTTTCTTTGAGACTGTGGTCCCAGCTCTCTTCAGGTCATTGACCAGGTCCTGCCGTGTAGTTCTGGGCTGATCCATCACCTTCCTCATGATCATTGATGCCCCACGAGGTGAGATCTTGCATGGTGCCCAAGACCGAGGGAGATTGACCGTCATCTTGATCTTCTTCCATTTTCTAATAATTGCGCCAACAGTTGTTGCCTTCTCACCAAGCTGCTTGCCTATTGTCCTGTAGCCCATCCCAGCCTTGTGCAGGTCTACAATTTTATCCCTGATGTCCTTACACAGCTCTCTGGTCATGGCCATTGTGGAGAGGTTGGAGTCTGTTTGAATGAGTGTGTGGACAGGTGTCTTTTATACAGGTAACGAGTTAAAAAAGGTGCAGTTAATACAGGTAATGAGTGGAGAACAGGAGGGCTTCTTAACCCTCTGGGGTCTGAGGTGTTTTTGGGGTCCTTGAGATGTTCTGACATGCCCTGACATTTGTGCTTTTTTCAGTTGCTTATAAACATATTAATGGCAAAGGTGTAATTACACTCTATTTAGCACAAACAGGGCTACCATAATATGTGAGCAACATGTATGTACATGTTTTCATTTTTGAGAGAATAATGTTTATGCATGGTTATTGAAAAAACTAAAAATGAAAGTTTCTGCAATAAGACCACAAAACACATACTAAATATGTGTCAATAAGTCTTTTGACTAATGGATGTCGTCGCCTAGAGTTTTTCTTCAAAATGATGTGAAAATTATCCTGCCTAATCTTTCACATAAAACGATACATTGATTTAAATTTTGTCAAACACTTTTAGTTTGGAAAGGCAATATGCGGATGGGGCGTAAACGATCCAACACCATCATGAATATTTAGTGGTTCACACCTGAGAAGTTCACACCCATATATATATATATAATTGGTTCACAATTGGAAACACAGTTGTTGTTTTTTTCACAAATTGTGCTTGCAAATTGTATAATATCCAAGGTAAACATTTCTAGTAATTGTGCAGTTAATTCTCATGCTGTATTTTCAGAAAGTTTTGGAATATATTCTCTACCCAAATGTGTCACGAATAAAACAGAAGGCTTTAAAGAGAAGGCTTATATTGACCTTTTAAGTTTTTGTTTACATCTATCCTTGTATATATTTTAGCTATTTTATTAAAAAGGTTATACAATTACAACAATTAAAATTTTCAAAGTTAAGGATTCATTAGTTTGAATATCGCCTACATTGGAACAAACACTATTAACATCTTAGTTGATTATTTTTGACAAAACATATATATTTAACACATGAGCAGAAATTGGCAACATTATAAGCTTATTTGATGTGGCAGTATTTTACAGTAAAAACTTTATAATCTATCCGATTTTTGTTGTCGTTTTTTTGTTTATCCGATTTTTACTCATCTTAGTATAGCAATAGAGTTTGGTAAAAGCTGTTCATTCATTCACACACAGAAACGCGATTCATTTTGAAACAGTATTTGTGCCAGCTGTAGTAGCTACACAACAGCGTGCATCTGTCCATTCATTCATTCACGCACAGAAACGCGATTCATATTTAAACAGTCTTTTTGCGTGTACAGACACTTGCGATTAGAACAAAGCATAGAACTGACCTATTCCTCAGCGGGATCTCCTCGAAATGAAACTTCCAGAACTTCTGAGGTAAAATTTCCAGGATTATTATCAAGATAGTATTATTCCTCACAGCGTCGTACTACATGAGTCTGAAAGTGAACTCGCAGTGTGTGTTATACAGCTGATGTGGGCGTTTCACATGATTGCAGGATCGCCTCACATTTGCGTTTGAATAGCGCGCGTTCTCCATGGGCGGAGTCAAATTAAAACATAATGAGCTGAGATGAGAACGACTGACATCTCTCTCTTTTCATTCTTTTTTCTCTTCTCATATTACATAAACTGAGAATATTTGTTTTTTATAAAAATTACTTCATTTAAAAGAAGAGAATTCAAGCTTCATGCCTGTGTGACTGTTTGACTGAGTATTCGCTGAGTTATGGTTCATTTTCGGACGCGTTTCAGAATGGACTACACTGACAGAGAGAAGGCAGAACTCGCTTCGTGTTTATTTTTCTTTATTTGGCGAAAAGCACAACACTTTGTTTTTATTGTGAGTATACACAAAAAAAAAAATACACACTTAACAGGATCGATTGATGTATGAAACTCCTATGGAAAATCAAAGTCAACAGAGTATTTTTGAGTCAATTTTACACTGATAAAAAAAAGCGAGCTGGTATCGCCGGCGATACCGCCGACCCCAGGGGGTTAAAGAAAAACTAGCAGGTCTTTCGAGAGCTGAAATTCTTACTGGTTGGTATGTGATCAAATACTTATGTCATGCAATAAAATGCAAATTAATTATTTAAAAATCATACAATGTGATTTTCTGGATTTTTAGATTCTGTCTCTCACAGTTGAAGTGTACCTATAATAAAAATTACAGACCTCTACATGCTTTGTAAGTAGGAAAACCTGCAAAATCGGCAGTGTATCAAATTTGTACCACTTGTTCTCCCCACTGTATATTGTAACGCCTCGAATCTCGCGTTTGCTGAGGCAGCGTGTAATTACAAGACTGTATAAATAAATATTAAAACAGTAATGTCTGGTGAATATGGCTACATTTAATTCTAAGGAATTAGAATTATGGAATATTATCTGACTTTGAGAAGTTAGATATTTTAATTCAACCTACCATTCAGAACAGAAGAAGAGTTTCGCTTCTAGAGGTCCCCCTCAGAGAGCTTGGGACTCTAGGCGGCGCTCTTACCCACAGCCTCCTGAGAAGACGGATCTGAGGACCGGAGAGCGGAGAGCAGACATCCTGTCGAGGCAGGGGCTGAGGCCCGGGGAATGGAGTCTTCACACCGAGGTGGTAAAGTCGATAAATGAAAGGTTCCCTCGAGAAAAGTGGAAGTGGATTTGTTCACGTCTCGATGGACGTCCCACTGTCCACTGTGGTTTTCTCTTACCCATCCAGCCCCGTTGTGTTTGGATGCCATGGTACAGACGTGGCCGAGGCTACACCTGTACGCTTTTCCCCCCATCGCTCTGCTCCCGGGAGTTCTGGAGAGGGTCCATTGAGATGGGATCAGCCTACTTCTAGTAGCCCGTACTGGCCGGCCCGAGTATGGTTTTCAAACATCGTAGCACTCCTGGCAGGCCAGCCTTGGCAGATCCCTCTGAAGAGGGACCAACTTCTGCAGGCCGGGGGCTCAATATTCACCCTCGACCTGACCTGTGGAAACTTTGGGCCTGGCCCCTGAGGGGGCTCAGTACCTAGAGGCTGCCCTGTCGGTTGAAGTGGTTGAGACCATACTCAGTTCCAGATCTCCTTCCACTTGGAGATTGTATGGCCTAAAGTGGAATGTGTTTCCACTTGGTGTAGAGAGTGTGAGGTGGACCCAGTTAACTGCCCAATTGGCTTCAGTGCTGGACCTCCTCCAAAATCTCCTCTCGGCTGGCCTTAGCCCATCCACACTCAAGGTGTACGTGGCTGCCATTGCGGCCATCCATGCTCCTCTGGGTGATGGGCCTCTGGGGAGACATCAGTTGGTCTTACGTTTCCTCCGTGGGGCTTGGAGGATGAGAACTGCGGCTCGTACCAGAGTTCCCACATGGGACCAGGCAGTGGTTCTCGAAGGGCTGGTCGAGGCCCCCCTTCGAACCTCTGGAGTCGGCTGAGGCCAAGAACCTTTCCCTCAAGGTAGCTTTTTTATTAGCCATTACTTCTCTGAGGAGAGTAGGAGATCTTCAGACGCTCTCAATATCTCATAGGTGTCTGGAGTTTGCTCCAGGCGATATTAAGGCTATCTTGAATCCCAGGCCGGGCTATGTGCCTAAAGTGCCATCTAATGTGGCACGGCCTACGGTTCTGCAGGCTCTTAATCCTCCACCTCACGTGACAGCGGATGAAGAAAGACTTTGTTTGCTCTGCCCTGTCAGAGCTCTCAAGATTTATATTAAGAGGTCCTCTTCTTGGCGGAAGTCAGACCAGTTGCTGATGTGCTTCAGGTCACCCAAGAAGGGGCTTCCCCCATCCAAACAGACCATCAGTAATTGGATCGTTCAGGCTATCTCTATGGCCTATCAGGTGTGCAGTTTGCCTTCACCTTGGCCATGAGGGTTCATTCAACCAGAGGCATGGTGTCCTCTAGAGCAGTGGTTCCCAAACCTGTCCTGGAGTACCCCCAACACGTTTTCTTTGTCTCCCTAATCAAACACACCTGATTCAACTCATCAGCTCATTATCACATTGTTGGGGGTACTCCAGGACAGGTTTGGGAACCACTGCTCTAGAGCCCTCCTTTCAGGGGCCCCGATCCAAGAAGTGTGCAATGCACACTTGGGTCACACCTCAGGATGGGCCACACCTCATACATTCATCAGATTCTATAGCCTGGACATTCCTTCTACGACAGGCACTCTCGTGCTGCCTGTGCGCAGCTTCACACTGGGACAGGCAGGACTCATTGTGGCATAGTGGGTACTCATTCCCCAAAGTGCCGTATCGACTCAGAAAGGGAACGTCTCAGGTTACGACTGTAACCCTTGTTCCCTGAGAAGGAAACGAGACACTGCGTCCCTTCGCCACGCCTTCCCCTGCCTGGGAGTGACTTACTTCATCGCAAAAAGCTAACTCTGTTGTGTGCCGGCATCCCTTTGTAGCTTCTGTGTATGCCGTTACATGTTACGTCATGACGCAACGCCAATCAGGATTGCAATAGTTTCATTCATGTTTCAGACCCGTTACGCTGGGGGGCATTCCCCAAAGTGTCATATTGATGCAGTGTCTCGTTCCCTTCTCAAGGAAAAAGGGTTACAGTTGTAACCCGAGACATTGTACACTGTTGGATTATAAGATACAACTCAGACCAATATTTCATGTCTAATTATTTACTTATGTGGCAAGTAGCCATGTAATAAGCGGGATAATGTACATCCAGCCGGTTGTTATCTCAGAATAAACCCCCTTCAGGGGTGTGTGTGTGTGTGTGTGTGAGTGATCTCAGAATAAACCCCCTTCAGATTGATGGAAGACCAGAAGACCTGATCCTGATGAACCTGTCAGGTTTATTTTGAGATAACAGCCGGTTAGATGTACATTATCCCTTACTTGATAGAAGTGATCACATGGATTTAGACCTATATTGTATTTATATAAAGCGTTCAAAGGTAAATTTGTACTTCACTGGCGTCGAAATCAGGCACATATAAATGTCAGGTAACGCGATTCCTGCCTTCCTGTCAATATCCACGGATCACTGGATCTTTGGTAAGTTGTAAGGAACACTATATTGAGTCCAAACTTTAGCTTAAATTGATAATCGTTTGTTTTACTGGCGTTTTCAGTTTTTTCTATTAAATCCAGTCACTCAGCAGCTCTTCTGACACTCAGTCCGGCTGAGGGAGTGTGTTCCTCCGGGAAAGTGACTCAATGCAAACCCTATATACCTAGACCTGCCTAATAAAATTAAAACATAATCCTCTGAATACAGTCATTTGCTGAAATTCTGAACAAATTTTAAATATGGGCTAAAAGAAGAATTGATGACCGCACCCAATAATGGTGTCATGAATATAATCACCTAATCCTTTCCCATCAAATATAATTTCCCAACATTTACAGTAAGGTGATTTGCTTCACACTGCGTAAAGTTCATAATTTCTGAATGATATTCAGATGTGTACCATCTTTTATCTGACAAACCTAGTATTACAGTGTCATCAGAGTATTTAATAATGTAATTATTCTTGCAGTATTTATACTAATACAGTCATTTGTATATAAAGTAAAGAGAATGGGAGAGTTTCTGTTGAGCAGTTGTTTAGATTAGTCACCACTGAAAACACCCATTTTTTATGTATTAATCAAATTTAATAATAATCATTGCAATATCAAGAGCAATTGTCAATAATAGTGATTTTGTCATAATACTGCAGCCCTACCTTGTCTTTTAATGGTACAATTGATATACTTTATGTAGACTGTAATTTTACATTAATCTCATAATGTTATTGTGATTTTTGTGTAAATGCCTGTATGAACAGTTTTAAACAGTCTGTCTATACCAATTTTTTTAGTAACAATCTGTAGTATTCTGAAGTAATTGGTTAAATATAAGGCAATAAAGACATTTAATCAGGTAATTATAAAATCCGCGCTTGCGAAGGTTAAAGAAAATTCCTCTGGAAATCAATATTGGCTCTTAATGGAAAAGTTCATTTATGACCCTGAGTTAACACTAAAACGCACCCTATCTAGTTTATAAATGCCTCTTATTGATCGTATTATGAATGAATCATCCATGCAGGTTTACATTTTTTCTTCTTGACCTGGTAATTTTTATGTGGGTCTTCCAGTGAAGCGTTGGTCTTCTCTCTGGTGATGTATGCCCGATTCTTCAATCATTCGTTGCTTTTGAACCCCGCCCTCTGCAAGCTCAGCTGCATACACTTCAGAGAGCCACACCCAAATCTCAACATCCAATCAACAACCAATGCATAGAACCAAGCTCCACCCTACTTTTTTTTAAAATAACACATTACTCTCGGATGTTTGTCGTGATACATGAGAAAAGATGTTGCTACTTCTGTTTCATCGCAACTTTAAAATACACATGCTAGAAACACTCACTGACTTGTGCAAAGTTATAATTAATATATTTTCAACTTTTTGACAACATATTGTGAGGAAAACCCCTGCAACTTTAGCAGAATATTACACAGGCTGAGCAGAAAGACATGCAATGTAATTAAGAATGAACTTCATTCATGTGGAGCTACTTCAGAATGACAAAATTGCTCAAGCAACAAGAATGCATGTGATTTGACAAAAATAATCAAGATTTGTGATAAACTGAAGGACGATTTTAATTTTGTCTGGTCATGAATGTCACTTTCCAATGTTGATCGTAACGTGAGAAAAGCCTGAAGCTGAGGGACGTTCACATTTGAATACGGTGTGTTTATATGGAGAAAGCGTTCAATGTAGTGTGTTTAGATGGAGAAAGGGTGCAGTTCAGTGTGTTTAGATGGAGAAAGGGTGCAGTGCAGTGTGTTTAGATGGAGAAAGGGTTCAGTGTGTTTAGATGGAGAAAGGGTTCAGTGTGTTTAGATGGAGAAAGGGTGCAGTGCAGTGTGTTTAGATGGAGAAAGGGTTCAGTGTGTTTAGATGGAGAAAGGGTGCAGTGTGTTTAGATGGAGAAAGGGTTCAGTGTGTTTAGATGGAGAAAGGGTGCAGTGTGTTTAGATGGAGAAAGGGTTCAGTGCAGTGTGTTTAGATGGAGAAAGGGTGCAGTGCAGTGTGTTTAGATGGAGAAAGGGTTCAGTGTGTTTAGATAGAGAAAGGGTGCAGTGTGTTTAGATGGAGAAAGGGTGCAGTGTGTTTAGTAGGGCTGGGGTAAACGATTATTTATTAAACGATTAGTCGGGCGATTATTTTATCGATTAGTCGACTAATCTAACGACTAATTTGAATTAATTATCCTGTCTGTTATTCGCATATCTCTCGAACCGTTACTCCGATGGATTTCAAACTCGACAGCTGTCTGGGCACGAGTAAGTGCAGTGCCAAGTTTGACGTTGTTTGGATGAGAAATGCAAAAGATATTGTTAAATATATCAGTAAAAGAAGCACTTAGAAGGTTGTGGTTTAAAAAATAAACATTCTGACAAACACACTGTCAGCTACAATGTTTACTTCTGAATAATATAGTATAAACGTGATAAATCCATTTTGATTAATTTGAGTAAAAAATTGATTTTCTTTACCAAGAAAGTGGCAAGATTAAAACCACTATTTTCTGTTTCAAACTTTCACATAGCATCTTTAGGTTATAATAACATAAATAATTCAAATCCAGATTTTGATTATTTTTTAGATTATTTTTTTCCCAAAAATGCAATAAATTCATGACACGTTTTTTTTTTTTAAATGCAATTAATCCATTGAATCAATATAAAAGTTATTTTTCATATTGAAACTGTTGAAAATACACAACAAAGTAAGTTGATCCACATGACAGCCTCTGAACTCGGTCAATACTAATCTTATATTTAGCACGTACTGGACTAAACATAGGCTACATTCAATCAGCCATCGCTAAGAAATACCTTCTGAAATTTTTTGACGGCGATCAGCTGTAAAATGGCTTGGTCCTGCTCGGTTTTCGTTGACTGAGTACAAGAATTTTTTTAAAAGATCCCCTGGGGTTCACGTGTCAGCATTCGACAGAAGTTTGACGCAGTGTGAGAACAAGCAACAGTCGGCATTTCTCTTCCTCCCGCGTGCCTCATCTTGTTAATCTCCTCACGTAAATGATTAGATTTCGATAGCTTACGTTTCTTCCCTACGGCAGAATCCACCACAGGTCCATCAATGCCGTCAAATGTATTCATTTTTTTGTTTGTTTGTTGATCAAAAAGTGCAAAGTAGATAAGGAAAACTAGGATGCCGGGTGTATTCAAAGCGCCACCGTTACTGTTTACAATGCGTGGAATGGTGCGCTGTGATTGGTTGAGCGGATTTATCACATTCTGCAGAGAAAGGAGACAGGCGTTTGTCGCGGTTTGGAAAGAAAGGGAGAAAACATGACAGAATAACACGGCGGGCGGTGTGTGTGTGGCGAGCTGTACCTCCGGGAATGGTACAAAAAAAATAAATAAATAAAGAAGCGTCGACGCAAAAAATATGACGTCGACGTAATTTTGACGTCGACGCGTCGACGTCATCGACGCACCGCTACAGCACTAGTGTTTAGATGGAGAAAGGGTTCAGTGTGTTTAGATGGAGAAAGGGTTCAGTGTGTTTAGATGGAGAAAGGGTTCAGTGTGTTTAGATGGAGAAAGGGTTCAGTGTGTTTAGATGGAGAAAGGGTTCAGTGCAGTGTGTTTAGATGGAGAAAGGGTGCAGTGCAGTGTGTTTAGATGGAGAAAGGGTTCAGTGTGTTTAGATGGAGAAAGGGTGCAGTGTGTTTAGATGGAGAAAGGGTTCAGTGTGTTTAGATGGAGAAAGGGTGCAGTGTGTTTAGATGGAGAAAGGGTTCAGTGTGTTTAGATGGAGAAAGGGTTTAGTGCAGTGTGTTTAGATGGAGAAAGGGTTTAGTGTGTTTAGATGGAGAAAGGGTTCAGTGTGTCTAGATGGAGAAAGGGTTCAGTGTGTTTAGATGGAGAAAGGGTTCAGTGTGTTTAGATGGAGAAAGGGTTCAGTGTGTTTAGATGGAGAAAGGGTTCAGTGTGTTTAGATGGAGAAAGGGTTCAGTGTGTTTAGATGGAGAAAGGGTTTAGTGCAGTGTGTTTAGATGGTTTAGTGCAGTGTGTTTAGATGGAGAAAGGGTTCAGTGTGTTTAGATGGAGAAAGGGTTCAGTGTGTTTAGATGGAGAAAGGGTTCAGTGTGTTTAGATGGAGAAAGGGTTCAGTGTGTTTAGATGGAGAAAGGTTTCAGTGTGTTTAGATGGAGAAAGGGTTCAGTGTGTTTAGATGGAGAAAGGGTTTAGTGTGTTTAGATGGAGAAAGGGTTCAGTGTGTCTAGATGGAGAAAGGGTTTAGTGTGTTTAGATGGAGAAAGGGTTCAGTGTGTCTAGATGGAGAAAGGGTTCAGTGTGTCTAGATGGAGAAAGGGTTCAGTGTGTTTAGATGGAGAAAGGGTTCAGTGTGTTTAGATGGAGAAAGGGTTCAGTGTGTCTAGATGGAGAAAGGTTTCAGTGTGTTTAGATGGAGAAAGGGTTCAGTGTGTTTAGATGGAGAAAGGGTTCAGTGTGTTTAGATGGAGAAAGGGTTCAGTGTGTTTAGATGGAGAAAGGGTTCAGTGTGTTTAGATGGAGAAAGGGTTCAGTGCAGTGTGTTTAGATGGAGAAAGGGTGCAGTGCAGTGTGTTTAGATGGAGAAAGGGTTCAGTGTGTTTAGATGGAGAAAGGGTGCAGTGTGTTTAGATGGAGAAAGGGTTCAGTGTGTTTAGATGGAGAAAGGGTGCAGTGTGTTTAGATGGAGAAAGGGTGCAGTGTGTTTAGATGGAGAAAGGGTTTAGTGCAGTGTGTTTAGATGGAGAAAGGTTTTAGTGTGTTTAGATGGAGAAAGGGTTCAGTGTGTCTAGATGGAGAAAGGGTTCAGTGTGTTTAGATGGAGAAAGGGGTGTGTTTAGATGGAGAAAGGGTGCAGTGTGTTTAGATGGAGAAAGGGTGCAGTGTGTTTAGATGGAGAAAGGGTTCAGTGTGTTTAGATGGAGAAAGGGTTTAGTGCAGTGTGTTTAGATGGTTTAGTGCAGTGTGTTTAGATGGAGAAAGGGTTCAGTGTGTTTAGATGGAGAAAGGGTTCAGTGTGTTTAGATGGAGAAAGGGTTCAGTGTGTTTAGATGGAGAAAGGGTTCAGTGTGTTTAGATGGAGAAAGGTTTCAGTGTGTTTAGATGGAGAAAGGGTTCAGTGTGTTTAGATGGAGAAAGGGTGCAGTGTGTTTAGATGGAGAAAGGGTGCAGTGTGTTTAGATGGAGAAAGGGTGCAGTGTGTTTAGATGGAGAAAGGGTGCAGTGTGTTTAGATGGAGAAAGGTTTCAGTGTGTTTAGATGGAGAAAGGGTGCAGTGTGTTTAGGTGGAGAAAGGTTTCAGTGTGTTTAGATGGAGAAAGGGTGCAGTGTGTTTAGATGGAGAAAGGGTGCAGTGTGTTTAGATGGAGAAAGGGTGCAGTGTGTTTAGATGGAGAAAGGGTGCAGTGTGTTTAGATGGAGAAAGGTTTCAGTGTGTTTAGATGGAGAAAGGGTTCAGTGTGTTTAGATGGAGAAAGGGTGCAGTGTGTTTAGATGGAGAAAGGGTTCAGTGTGTTTAGATGGAGAAAGGGTTCAGTGTGTTTAGATGGAGAAAGGGTGCAGTGTGTTTAGATGGAGAAAGGGTTCAGTGTGTTTAGATGGAGAAAGGGTCCAGTGTGTTTAGATGGAGAAAGGGTTTAGTGCAGTGTGTTTAGATGGAGAAAGGGTTCAGTGTGTTTAGATGGAGAAAGGGTTCAGTGTGTTTAGATGGAGAAAGGGTTTAGTGCAGTGTGTTTAGATGGAGAAAGGGTGCAGTGTGTTTAGATGGAGAAAGGGTTTAGTGCAGTGTGTTTAGATGGAGAAAGGTTTCAGTGTGTTTAGATGGAGAAAGGGTGCAGTGTGTTTAGATGGAGAAAGGGGTGTGTTTAGATGGAGAAAGGGTGCAGTGTGTTTAGATGGAGAAAGGGTGCAGTGTGTTTAGATGGAGAAAGGGTGCAGTGTGTTTAGATGGAGAAAGGGTGCAGTGTGTTTAGATGGAGAAAGGTTTCAGTGTGTTTAGATGGAGAAAGGGTTCAGTGTGTTTAGATGGAGAAAGGTTGCAGTGTGTTTAGATGGAGAAAGGATTCAGTGTGTTTAGATGGAGAAAGGGTGCAGTGTGTTTAGATGGAGAAAGGGTGCAGTGTGTTTAGATGGAGAAAGGGTTCAGTGTGTTTAGATGGAGAAAGGGTGCAGTGTGTTTAGATGGAGAAAGGTTTCAGTGTGTTTAGATGGAGAAAGGGTGCAGTGTGTTTAGATGGAGAAAGGTTTCAGTGTGTTTAGATGGAGAAAGGTTTCAGTGTGTTTAGATGGAGAAAGGGTGCAGTGTGTTTAGATGGAGAAAGGGTGCAGTGTGTTTAGATGGAGAAAGGGTGCAGTGTGTTTAGATGGAGAAAGGGTGCAGTGTGTTTAGATGGAGAAAGGTTTCAGTGTGTTTAGATGGAGAAAGGTTTCAGTGTGTTTAGATTGAGAAAGGGTGCAGTGTGTTTAGATGGAGAAAGGGTGCAGTGTGTTTAGATGGAGAAAGGTTTCAGTGTGGTGTGTTTAGATGGAGAAAGGGTGCAGTGTGTTTAGATGGAGAAAGGTTTCAGTGTGTTTAGATGGAGAAAGGTTTCAGTGTGTTTAGATGGAGAAAGGGTTCAGTGTGTTTAGATGGAGAAAGGTTTCAGTGTGGTGTGTTTAGATGGAGAAAGGGTGCAGTGTGTTTAGATGGAGAAAGGTTTCAGTGTGGTGTGTTTAGATGGAGAAAGGTTTCAGTGTGGTGTGTTTAGATGGAGAAAGGGTGCAGTGTGTTTAGATGGAGAAAGGTTTCAGTGTGTTTAGATGGAGAAAGGGTGCAGTGTGTTTAGATGGAGAAAGGTTTCAGTGTGTTTAGATGGAGAAAGGTTTCAGTGTGTTTAGATGGAGAAAGGGTGCAGTGTGTTTAGATGGAGAAAGGGTTCAGTGTGTTTAGATGGAGAAAGGTTTCAGTGTGTTTAGATTGAGAAAGGGTGCAGTGT
Organism: Abramis brama; assembly: GCF_963993115.1. Taxonomy (NCBI): domain Eukaryota; kingdom Metazoa; phylum Chordata; class Actinopteri; order Cypriniformes; family Leuciscidae; genus Abramis; species Abramis brama. Next base: position 1,679,390 of record NC_139983.1, on the reverse strand, counting down.
GTTTAGATGGAGAAAGGGTTCAGTGTGTTTAGATGGAGAAAGGGTGCAGTGTGTTTAGATGGAGAAAGGGTTCAGTGTGTTTAGATGGAGAAAGGGTTCAGTGTGTTTAGATGGAGAAAGGGTGCAGTGTGTTTAGATGGAGAAAGGTTTCAGTGTGTTTAGATGGAGAAAGGTTTCAGTGTGGTGTGTTTAGATGGAGAAAGGTTTCAGTGTGGTGTGTTTAGATGGAGAAAGGGTGCAGTGTGTTTAGATGGAGAAAGGGTTCAGTGTGTTTAGATGGAGAAAGGGTGCAGTGTGTTTAGATGGAGAAAGGTTTCAGTGTGGTGTGTTTAGATGGAGAAAGGGTGCAGTGTGTTTAGATGGAGAAAGGTTTCAGTGTGGTGTGTTTAGATGGAGAAAGGGTGCAGTGTGTTTAGATGGAGAAAGGTTTCAGTGTGGTGTGTTTAGATGGAGAAAGGGTGCAGTGTGTTTAGATGGAGAAAGGGTGCAGTGTGTTTAGATGGAGAAAGGTTTCAGTGTGTTTAGATGGAGAAAGGGTGCAGTGTGTTTAGATGGAGAAAGGGTGCAGTGTGTTTAGATGGAGAAAGGTTTCAGTGTGGTGTGTTTAGATGGAGAAAGGGTGCAGTGTGTTTAGATGGAGAAAGGTTTCAGTGTGGTGTGTTTAGATGGAGAAAGGGTGCAGTGTGTTTAGATGGAGAAAGGTTTCAGTGTGGTGTGTTTAGATGGAGAAAGGGTGCAGTGTGTTTAGATGGAGAAAGGGTGCAGTGTGTTTAGATGGAGAAAGGTTTCAGTGTGTTTAGATGGAGAAAGGGTGCAGTGTGTTTAGATGGAGAAAGGGTGCAGTGTGTTTAGATGGAGAAAGGGTTCAGTGTGTTTAGATGGAGAAAGGTTTCAGTGTGTTTAGATGGAGAAAGGGTGCAGTGTGTTTAGATGGAGAAAGGGTTCAGTGTGTTTAGATGGAGAAAGGGTTCAGTGTGTTTAGATGGAGAAAGGGTGCAGTGCAGTGTGTTTAGATGGAGAAAGGGTGCAGTGCAGTGTGTTTAGATGGAGAAAGGGTGCAGTGTGTTTAGATGGAGAAAGGGTTCAGTGCAGTGTGTTTAGATGGAGAAAGGGTTCAGTGTGTTTAGATGGAGAAAGGTTTCAGTGTGTTTAGATGGAGAAAGGGTTCAGTGCAGTGTGTTTAGATGGAGAAAGGGTTCAGTGTGTTTAGATGGAGAAAGGGTGCAGTGTGTTTAGATGGAGAAAGGGTTCAGTGTGTTTAGATGGAGAAAGGGTTCAGTGTGTTTAGATGGAGAAAGGGTGCAGTGTGTTTAGATGGAGAAAGGTTTCAGTGTGTTTAGATGGAGAAAGGGTTCAGTGTGTTTAGATGGAGAAAGGTGTGCTCTGGAAGCTGCAGGATCTGAGATTTGAGATGACACCACAGAGAGCTGTAATTAGTTATTCAGTTACGCCGTGATTATGTGTGTGCATTGACGGGGAGGAGGCCACTCAAACGCCGGCTCACTCTCAGCACCTCCTTTCGCTTTTTGTTCTTAAGTGCTGCGCTCTCATTAAAATGCCTTTTTAACCAGCATGGCACCTGCTTTAAACTCAGAAGCGTGCGCTCGTTACGCTAATGGCAGCATGTCTCAGCGGCGTCCCACTCTCTCCAAAGCCAACGCCACACAAATTAGCTACATTTCACAAACAATTTCACCGACTCGTTACGCAGTTAGATGTTTATTGGAAGATCACTGACTTCCCCCGAGCGATACTTGTGCCAGATTGAGGTGGCGAAGCGGTGGCCCACATAATAGACCTCTATTATAATTGGAGCCCTGTGTCCATTTATGCCTTTATTTATGGAAGCTTTGCATTGAAGTACATGCAGCGGCCTTTGTGTTTTTGCCTTCGGTGTTTGGACGCCTCCCTCGGGTTACGAGCGCGTGTTAAACCCCGAACCCTTCGCCACCGGTGCTGTTATCTGCTCCTGAAGCTCGTTCTCTCGTCTTCTCAACTCTTTTCAGACTCCCGTGACATCCAATGTGCCCATGAACTTCTTGTTTTCCTTCAGATTCCTCTGACCTCTTCCAAACCCAGCAGTCAGTAGAAGAGCACGACTGTATGTCATCCGGTCTGATGTTACAGTAGTTGTGATGGCTCATCAGAGCTACGTTTATGCAACAACTGTTGGGAAATACTGGAATAGATACAATTAAAATGAATATATTCCCTCATGTTTTTATTCCTTTTTTAAAATAATCTTTCATAATCCCCAATCTTTCATTTTTCACAATCCAATCCACTGGATCTTCCAGTGAGGGTCAGAGGTTACGCTGACAGTCTGCGTGAGACTGAGATTTTCAACTCTTCAGTTTAGACAAGCACATCTTTTAAACTGATTCACTCATGATCGTTCACGACCGCACGAGCAGAACTGAACTGAACAGCTAGTCGTTGTCAATTGGATTACTAACAGTTAGCTGATGTTAAAGTCCTCCTGTAGTCCATCATTGTATCCCTTAAAACTCATCTTTGAACAACAAAATTACATATGTAAACGTTTTTCATGCCTTAAAATATCTTGAATGTAACTCGACACCCTTGCCTCATTTAGTATGTGCGGTTCTATGAATATGCAAATGAGCCCCGCCTCCACTCACTCGCTCAGCTCAGAGATCCACTGGTTGACGATCACACGTTGATCTGATTGGTTACAAGGTAGTTTGTGACGTCAGAAACACCAGCGATTTCAAAGCGTGTTTTTGAGACTGTCTTTGGTTCACTGCAGTTTTAAGGAGGAAATACTCAGCAATGGTGTCGACTTATGAATTTACACATGGTTTGTCTTAAAGCATATTAAAAACACCACATAGACACATAAACAACATTAAAAGCTGAATAAAAAATGACAATGTTGATTCCCTGCCGTATTTAAACATGGTTAAGTTCTTCATGAAGCGTAACGTGTGTGTGTGTGTGTGTGCAGGTTCGGTCCGGGTCTGGTCATCTACTGGTACGGGTTTATATCGGATCTGGACTGCGAGCGTGAGCGAGGGATCCTGCTGAAGGACGGCTTCCCCTCAGACATCGTGACCCTGTGTCACGGGCCGACCCCGTGTGGAGCCGGAAGCCATTCAGCTTTCCTGCAGAGCGAGAGGACTGGCGAACATCTGCCCTGACCTCCCGGTGAACTCCAGCCATCGGGGTGTAAAGCTGCAGGTAGCGCTGGGCGGCTCCACGTTCACTCAGAGTGTGTGTGTGTGTGTGTGTTCTGCTGTAATAAAGTTGTGTTCTTCATATATTGTGTGTTTATCTTCTGAGGCTTCGAGTGACGCTCTGCAAAACTTCCTCTTCTGTCGAGCCGTGGAGAGATAACAGAGATATGAGAGATTCCTGTCTGATCTCCGTAACCCTGCACAGCCTGACACACGACACGAGTCCGAGACATCCATTCTTTCTATAATGCAACACTTCATTAATTCAGTTCAATTCAATTCACATTTATTTGTATAGCGCTTTTCACAATACACATCGTTTCAAAGCAGCTCTACAGAACATGAGCCACATTACTGTTATCAGAGGGAACTAAGTTATGTATTTCACAAATGTACATATACAAAAGCACAGTTAGTTAAAAATGTATTAATTTAAACAATGCAATAATTAAAGGCAGAAACAATGAGCTCATTAAAGTAATGAATACTTTCATGCTTTCAATATTAAACCGTCTATACAAAGTTTATAGCTGATATCGTCTGGTAAAGTGAGAATATGGAGGAAAAGCAGCTCAGATTTATTCCCCAAACTGAGCAAAAATATGAAATTTGCTGCAGATGTTGATATTAAAATGGATAAAAATATGACATTTTGATGCTTGTGATGTAAATCAATAAGATATTTTTAGCATTATAGCAGATACTGACATAAAATGCATATAAATATCAATATTTGCCAATATTGTCGTCTTATGATGATATTTAAATGCTTAGTTTAATGATCAAAGCTCTGTAGTTTTAAATCATATAATGCAATGCAATACAATGATGATTGAGAGATGAACAAATAAACCTTCCTCAAAAGCCTGATGATCATATTTGATACGCGTGATTATGATAATAAATGATGTATGATAATCAAGCGAAGCTGCTTCAGTCCAGCTGAAATATTACTAACAATATCAAAGTTATTCTTGCGTTTCGTTGATAAATCAGGGCAGATTTGACACAGAAAGACGTGAAGCTCGAGCTGAAGGAGGACGTTTGTACAATCATGTTCATCATTAGAGGAATTATGAATGTGTGAATCAGAATATGATCCAGCAGGCTTTAGGGTTAATGAGGACCGTCTCTCAGTCGAGCCTCTCGTGATGTGTTACCCATAAACCCCTAACCCTGGATCAGGAGCCTCACACGGACAGAAAGAAGGAAAAACACGGTGAACGGCGAGTCAGTTCCTCCGGAGAGTTCCTGTGATTGTGTTCCTGATGATCGGTGTAAATCAGATGTGCTGCGGTGATGTGTACATGTTTCTGCTTCAGATTCAGGAGCTCATTAATGTCACTGAACGCTGGAGTTCAGCGCGCTCGTCTAGTGGACAGCCCATGTGTTTCTGAACACTTCCAGTCATCTTTCAAACATCAAGATATTTTTAAAGACACCTCCGAGATTTCAGGCCGTCCACTGTTCACTGTGAAGTGTGTGTCCGCCACAGAATTAAAACATCACAATTCTGACTTTTTTTCTCACAATTGCAAGTTTATATGAGAATTGCGTGATATAGTCTCAATTCTGTTAGAAAGTAAGATTTGTGAGATATGAAGTTGCAATTGTGTGATATAAGGTCAGAATTGTGTGATATAAAGTAACAAATGTGAGATGAAGTTATCTTTTAAAATGTTTTATTGTGTGGTGGAAACGAGCTTTCATAGTTTACCCAAAACTTTGATGCTTCAGAACGTCGTTTATTAAGAGACTGTAAAATAAATCCTCATGAATGAAGCGCTTAATCTGAGATCACTATATGATGAACAGATTTATTTGGGCTTTTATTCACATATGAACATTAACACACACACACACACACACACACTATTGGTCCGCAGTGTGCAATAGCCCGGCTGCATGTCTCTGCCGTTGAGAAGTTTGAGCTCCTCGAGTGCAGGATGGAGTCTGATGGAGATCCGCAGCTGTTTCTGCTCAGTTATTAACATATTCATCTGTCAGCACAGCAGCAGGTGTGTTATTATGTGCTGCTTCACACACACACACACACATGCTCTTACATCAGCAGCGGTTTAATCCAGATCCACTACAGAAGCCTGAAACTCTTACTGAAATTAATATTAGCACTGTATCCATTATTACATGATGTAATGTGTCATTTTACATTTACTTTATATGATACTTTTGTGGATAAAATATTCAGTGTTGAGTCTAATAAAGTTGTAGAAAATGTCATTCGTTACAGTTGAGACAAACACTGATTGAATGGTTGAGCTTAATGAGTGAGAAAAGTCTAAAAAATACAGTAAAAACAGAGAAATATTATTCCAATGTAAATCAGCTGTTTTCTATGTGAATATATAGTAAAGTGTAATTTATTCCTGTGATCAAAGCTGAATTTCAGCATCATTACTCCAGTCTTCAGTGTCACATGATCCTTCAGAAATCACTCTAATATGAGGATTTATGATCAAGAAACATTTATGATTATTATCAGTGTTGAAAACAGTTCTGATTTTTGTGGAAACTGAAACATTTTATTTTTCAGGATTCTTTGATGAATAGAAAGTTCAAAAGAACAACATTTATTTGAAATATAATCTTTTGTAACATTATAAATGTCTTTACTGTCACTTTTGATCAGTTTAATGCGTCCTTGATGAATAAAAGTATTAATTTCTTTCAAATAAAAAATCTTACTGACCACAAACTTTTGAACAATACTGTACATTTCTGGGCGGAGTTTATATTCATATGCACTTATATAACTATACTTTTCATGTTTGCAAACCACAGTTGTTTTGCAGTGGTTTTGTCAGTGAAACTTCACTCTGTGTGTGTGTGTGTGTGTGTGTGTGTGTGTGTGTGTGTGTGTGTGTGTGTTTTGGTTTATATTACATTGTGGGAACCAAATGTCCCCACAAGGATGGTAAAACCTGAGATCACCTCCATTGTGGGCACCAGCCAGCGATCCCCATGAGGGAAATGGGTTAATAAACATACTAAATGATATTTTTTTGAAAATGTAAAAATGCAGAAAGTTTTCTGTGATGGGCAGGTTTAGGGGTAGGGTTAGTGTAAGGAGATAGAATATACAGTTTGTACAGTATAAAGACCATTAAGTCTATGGAGAGTCCCCACAAAGATGTGTGCGCCTGTTTGTGTGTGTGTGTGTGTGTGTGCGTGTGTGTGTCTGCATCACTCTAGCAGTTGAAGCTTGTTCTCCTCCAGTCGTGTCTCTGGTTCTCTGACTGTCTCTGATGAACACACAGATCTTCCTCTGAGTGTGTGTGTGAGAGAGTGAGTGAGTGTGTGAGTGCAAATGTGAAAGACACACACTCACACTCTCTCTCTCACACACACACACACACATACACACACTCAAACTCACACACACAAAATTCACTCACACACACTCTCTCACACACTCAAACTCACACACACACTCAAAATGTGAAATGAGGACATCATAGACTCGTGTTTTTATATAAAGTTATTGGTAAATATAGTGTTTTAACAGCAAACCTTCAGTTTTATGCATTAAAAAAAAGCATTTAGTTTTGATTTATAGCATTCCAAATGTATTCAAAAATAAAAATACATTTGCATACAATTTCTGTCTTAAAGGTTGTTATAATATCTACTTATTATTATGATTATTATTGCTGTTATATGAAGGTCCATTTAAAGTTTGAAATGTTGTCTTTCTATTTAAACTCCTGCTTTATTAAACGAGTGTCAAAAATCTAAACTCTCAAATGTGAATATGCAGATAAAGGATGAAACCCACACGATACACTGACTATCATTGTGTCATGAACGAAACGAAATATAATAATGACATTTACAGTGAGATAATGAAAAGTCACAAAAAATGGCATTAATATTCAGATGTTTCTGTTCTTTAATCTCGTCTGGACGATCCTGATCTTCATCCTGATCTTCATCCTCACCCTCAGGGATTCAGGGAAAGTGTGTGATGCTTTACTGAGTGAGATCATCTCGAATCATTTATAAAAATACAGGAATGAGATTCAGAAATATTTCGTCACGCCCTTATTTATTAATTTATGTCTCAGCCTGAAGGGGTCGCTGTGATATTGAGCCCCGGGGTTTGAACACACACACACACACACACACATTTATACACACACGCACTTACACTCACGTACAATCTTTTTCTCTCACACACACCCAGATAAACACATTCATATATACTACAGTATTTCTGTCACTTTTGCGAATTGTATTTTCTGATAGGCCTATTATTTAATAGAATGATCATTTTTGGTTCGTTTACTAGAAAATGACCGTTTCCGTGATGTAATTTCTGCTCCTCCGTCTTTATAAATCATTATTAAGCCTATATCATTTTAAGTCAGAAATTCTAAGAATTTACCTAAGAAATACCTCAGAAATGTACGGCCATTTTCTTTCTTATTATAATTATTAGTAGTATTATTAATGCCATAGCCTATACAATAACAGTATACTGAGATACAGTGAGAAATATTCATGTTGTGCTGCTGTGATGTCAGATCACTCATGAACATCATCATCATCATCATCATCATCACACACGCAGGAATTATGAAACTTTTTCCTGAGCTTACTCGAGAATAATAATCCATATATAATAAATCACAAATTGTGTTTCTTCATTATGTTAGTACTGTAAATAAGTAGCCTAAAAAAACGATTTTTTATTTTATTTTAAATTGTAATAGGAAATACAATAAATGGATAAATAAAATGCAATAAATAATTAAAAACATAATAACAATTCTCAAATGAATAACAATATTAATAATAACAATAATACCACGTAATATTTTGTCAAGGTATTGCTCATACTGATACTGTAGGCCTACCGTATCTCATCATAAATACTGTATGCGTCTTAATCTTCCTCATCGTCGGTGTGAAACAATATATTTCTGTGTGCTGATGGCGTCATTTAATAAATCTTCAGTTATGCATTATTAGAGATGTTTCTGTCGGCTGAGTGTGAAATAATGCTGTAGTTTGAGATCATGTGAAGATCTTCAGATTTACTATCGTGTTGTTTTACTCCGAACACTGTTTCTAAATGAAAAACAGAGAGAGAGAGAGAGAGAGAGAGAGAGAGAGAGAGAGAGAGAGAGAGAGCGAGAGAGAGAGTCGCATTATTCCTCTGCATGTGCTTTATTGATCAGTGACTGTGAGCTAATGTCATTATCCTCATCAATAGAGAATCACTGTGATGCTGACAGTGATTAATGATCAGGGGCCTCTGCGCGTGACCCCGGGGCCCCGCAAACACACACACACACACACACACACACACACACACACACACAGCAGATGCCTAACGGGGTCTCTGCATTAAAGCCGATGTGTGTAGAAAACAAGAGAGTTCGTCATCATCTTCATCTTCATCACTGAAATCGTGAACAAACACGCGCGTGAAAATCATCCGATCCGAATTCACTTGCTCGTTTTCTCCTCGTTTTGTGAAGAGTGTGTGTGTGTGCTTTTGTGTTCTTACATTCCCGTGATCTGACATGAGGAAGATGATGATGATGATGATGATGAAGGCTGGATCATCCATCATTCCTGTCACGGGCTCAATTCAGTCCGCCTCCTGTCCTCTATTAATATTAAAATCAGCTCACAATGATCCGAGGTCCTTTCACTTTCCTTTCTTTCTTTCTTCCTTCCTTCCTTCCTTTCTTTTTCTTTCTTTCTTTCTTTCTTTCTTTCTTTCTTTCTTTCTTTCTTTCTTTCTTTCTTCTCATATTCTACAATTTCAAATTAAATCTTTCGCACGTCTGTTTTTTTCTCTCGAATGCTTATTAATTTATCCATTAAAATAACACATGCCCGTTTGTGAATCTTTGCGAATAAATGCGTAAAGAATTAATCGTATATTAAAAAGGTCAAGAATAAATCGCATCACGCGCAGCGCAAAACGCAAATCTTTATTTTAAAGACTGTATATTATTTAGTCATAGTCAAATCTTTATTGTATTTATATAAATGAATCTGTTCGCGGTTTTATTTCGTGTCATTGCAGGATCTGCGCGTGTAGAAACAGCACAATCTCTATTTTAATGACTGGATAGTTCTAGACACACATTTTCAATGCTATTCTTTTGTAAATAATTATTACCGTTGATGTACATTTTAATTATTATTAATAATAATGTAACTGGGCTCTACAAATAATTAAACACCTCCTGCTTTGGGGAAAAATACAGTTTTGTTTTATGCATCGAGCTTTAAAACGAGACATTCCGCGCAATCGAACCCTTCAGTAAATATTCAGAAAAAAACATGTTAAACATTAAAATAATGAGGAAAGATCCACTTTCACATCAAGCCCTTGAAACATTTGCCTATGAACGTATTTTTATTTTATTTTTTTCACTAGATTTTCTCTGGAAATGTTTTAATGTGTTTAGCGCATATTTAATTCCTTGTTTTAATTACGCACGTGCGCGTCGTCATCAGTATTATGGCCATGAATGATTGTATTAGTGTTTTTCTAAAGTAATGTTGTGTAAATGCAGTTGCAGTGTAGAGATGAGACAGCAGGAGGCGCAGCAGAGACTCTCTTCATCCACAACCTCCATCTAAACTCACTTACACTGAGCGCTTAAACAACAACATACTGGAAAACTGGCCGATTCCCGCAATCATGTTAAACAGGAATGATAAGGATTTTATATCATCATTTCCACATCTGATTCGCAACACACTGCACAGCACACAAGAATCTACCAAAATCAAAAATGAAATATTTATTACAGCATTTGTGACTGAACACCTTTGAAACATTACGCCACAGTCCTCATACAAGTATTGAATGTGTTTGGGAGACAGTATTCTTCTTCTAGTGGAGCACGTGCTGAGAGAGGAGGGGATCATGGACATACAATATCAATGCCACAGCAGATCTGAAACTAGCAAAAACATTCGTCTTCAATTGAGGTAAACACATAGAATATCTAACATGAAACAATTAATAGACTGAACTCTGTACGAAGTTTCTTACAATATTCTCTCAGCTTCTCTCCGAGCTTTGAGTTCATAATTTAAGTTCTTTTTTTTTCTTTTTTTTCATCCTTTGTAAAGTTTTTCACATCGCGATCGCTTCTCTTCTGTATGTGCCAAAGAATCCAGAGAACCGCGTGTCGGTAACGTCCATATATGGCAGATTATATATATATATATATATATATATATATATATATATATATATATATATATATATATATAGTATGTATATATGTACATATATATATATTGATCCCCAGGCGTGAAACTGCTGTAGGATGTTGGTTTTTCTCCAGGAAACACGTCCTTCATAAGGCTCTTACTCTGAGAGTCCATGATACAAAATTAATAATATTAATAATAATAATAATAATAATAATATTAATAATAAAATAAAAACGTATAAAAGCAACACAATCCAGTGCTTGGGCAATTCAAACGAAGAACTTCACCTACAGGGCAACATTCATTCATGGACCAAAGAAGGGGGGAAACGCATGAGGAAAGAAAGGATGAGGGTGTCGTGAAGAGAAGAGAAGAGAAGAGGAGAAGAGAGCGGCTTCAATCGGCAGAAACTGCTGGAGGAGGAATAATCATCCGTTCTCCGGTTATTCCTGCGATCAGAGCTCCTCTGCTTCGGGATCAGCACACACAGTGTGAACAACAGGCTTTACTCTAGGACTAGCTCAGGAAACATAACGCGAGTGATACAAATGTACAAGATTTAATTTAGTTTCTATGCTTATACTACAGTAGTTTGAACTCTTGGAGTCTCTTTTGTATTTTTTTTCTTTTCTTCTTTATCGTGTGTGTGTGTGTGTGTGTGTGTGCATGAGTATTAACAAGTTCAAACATCCTCTGTTGATTCGAACAGACACCCAAGACTTTACAAAGTGTTTTCGTCGTCAGCTCTTGGTCCTCCAGCAACGGAAGTAACAAAATTCACAAGATTAAAAAAACGATCACAGCTCGACTGGAATTCCAGGTGAAGCTTCTAATTCACCGCTTTTGTCTTTTCCTTCACACATCTTTCGTGGGGTTTTTGTCCGGGTCATGATCCGGGATGGCGTTGGTCGGGTCCGGAAGAGTCGTGGTCAGTTCTGGTGTCTGTGCATCAGCATGGCCACACGGGTCAAGGAGGACGAGGGGTTCGGTGGAATCAGTGGGTTCGGTGGGTTTGGTGGATTCGGTGGATTCTGTGGGTTTGGTGGGTTCGGTGGATTCGGTGGGTTCGGTGGGTTTGGTGGGTTCGGTGGATTCGGTGGGTTCGGTGGATTCGGTGGATTCTGTGGGTTTGGTGGGTTCGGTGGGTTCGGTGGATTCGGTGGATTCGGTGGGTTCGGTGGGATCGGTGGATTTGGTGGATTCGGTGGATTCTGTGGGTTTGGTGGATTCGGTGGATTCTGTGGGTTTGGTGGGTTCGGTGGATTCGGTGGGTTCGGTGGGTTTGGTGGGTTCGGTGGATTCTGTGGGTTTGGTGGGTTCGGTGGGTTTGGTGGGTTCGGTGGATTCGGTGGATTCTTTGGGTTTGGTGGGTTCGGTGGATTCGGTGGGTTTGGTGGATTCGGTGGATTCGGTGGGTTTGGTGGATTCGGTGGATTCTGTGGGTTTGGTGGATTCGGTGGATTCTGTGGGTTTGGTGGGTTCGGTGGATTCGGTGGATTCGGTGGGTTCGGTGGATTTGGTGGATTCGGTGGATTCTGTGGGTTTGGTGGATTCGGTGGATTCTGTGGGTTTGGTGGGTTCGGTGGATTCGGTGGGTTCGGTGGGTTTGGTGGGTTCGGTGGATTCTGTGGGTTTGGTGGGTTCGGTGGGTTTGGTGGGTTCGGTGGATTCGGTGGATTCTGTGGGTTTGGTGGGTTCGGTGGATTCGGTGGATTCGGTGGATTTGGTGGATTCGGTGGATTCTGTGGGTTTGGTGGATTCGGTGGATTCTGTGGGTTTGGTGGGTTCGGTGGATTCGGTGGGTTCGGTGGGTTTGGTGGGTTCGGTGGATTCTGTGGGTTTGGTGGGTTCGGTGGGTTTGGTGGGTTCGGTGGATTCGGTGGATTCTGTGGGTTTGGTGGGTTCGGTGGATTCGGTGGGTTCGGTGGATTCGGTGGGTTCGGTGGATTTGGTGGGTTTGGTGGATTCGGTGGATTTGGTGGATTCGGTGGATTTGGTGGATTTGGTGGGTTTGGTGGATTTGGTGAATTCTGTGGATTTGGTGGATTCGGTGGATTTGGTGGATTCGGTGGATTTGGTGGATTTGGTGGGTCGGTGGATTCGGTGGGTTCTGTGGGTCGATGGGTTTGGTAGGTTCCGTGGATTTGGTGGGTTTGGTGGATTCGGTGGATTTGGTGGGTTTGGTGGATTCGGTGGATTCGGTGGATTTGGTGGATTCGGTGGATTTCGTGGATTCTGTGGATTTGGTGGATTCGGTGGGTTTGGTGGATTTGGTGGGTCGGTGGATTCGGTGGGTTCTGTGGGTCGATGGGTTTGGTGGGTTCCGTGGATTTGATGAGTTGATGGGTTTGGTGGATTCATTGGGTTTGGTGGGTCGGTGGGTTCCGTGGGTCGATGGGATTAGTGGGTTCGGTGGATTCGGTGGGTTTGGTGGGTTCTGTGGGTCGATGGGTTTGGTGGATTCAGTGGGTCGGTTGATTCTGTGGGTTCTGTGGGTCGATGGGTTTAGTGGGTTCGGTGGATTCGGTGGGTTTGGTGGGTTCCGTGGGTCGATGGGTTTAGTGGTTTTAGTGGATTCGGTGGGTTTGGTGGGTTCCGTGGGTCGATGGGTTTAGTAGGTTCCGTGGATTTGGTGGGTTCCGTGGGTCGATGGGTTTAGTGGTTTCCGTGGGTCGATGGGTTTAGTGGGTTCGGTGGGTTTGGTGGATTCCGTGGGTCGATGGGTTTAGTGGGTTCGGTGGATTTGGTGGGTTCCGTGGGTCGATGGGTTTAGTGGGATTGGTGGATTTGGTGGGTTCCGTGGGTCGATGGGTTTAGTGGGATCGGTGGGTTTGGTGGGTCGGTTGATTCGGTGGGTTCCGTGGGTCGATGGGTTTAGTGGGTTCAGTGGATTCGGTGGGTTTGGTGGGTTCTGTGGGTCGATGGGTTCGGTGGATTCGGTGGGTCGATGGGTTCGGTGGGTGGGCCGGTGATGCCATGCTCATGCCCACAGGACCACGCTGAGGAACACACACTCCTCGCAGACCTGAGATTCAGAGACACACACTGTCAGAACTGCAACACTAATGCCATCTACATTCAGCTGGAGATATTCAAACAAAGAGAGACATTTGATAAAGGCGTAGGGGTAGGTTGGTACTCCAACACATATTGCTCTGTGTGTGTCAACGGTCACTTCGACCAGGTGGTGTTTATGGCACAGGGGGAGGAGCTTAAGATTCTAGAGAGCATTTGATTGGATAGAAGATGTGATGAGAAGCGGTGATGTCATAAAAATCCCTAATCCATTTTAGCGGAAGTGAGAGACTGCAAGTTTTGAATGCTTATATCTCCTAAATGCGAATTTTGTCATTGTTTTGGAACACACCAGCTTATTTATAACCTTAAGGCTAACATATTCATACTAAAAGCTAAAAACACTTCAATTTTGATTTCAGGGGGCCTTTAATACCAGCAGAAATGCATTGTGTGCGAGTGAAATACGTGTGTAGTGTTGGGAATCAGATATCAGTGTTTTGTACCATGACCCCGGGGTCATTAACAAGAGTGGTTTACAGGAAGGGTCGGGGTCACGGCAGGGTCATCAGGCCTGATTCTGATGTGCACGTGTTTATTAAAGCTCATGAAACTAGTGAAAGCTCCCGTTAAAAGTGCATAAAGCGGCGCCACATAGATGTGTGTTCTTCAGTAACGGCACACCTCTCTGATCGCTCCGTCACACATCATAATTACACCGCAAACACACCATATTGTGCCTGTGCTTAATCGAATCAGAGATGGCTAATATTCCTCCGTATTAAGCTATTAATCTAATTGCTCATGAAGCATAAAATATGTTACGTAATTAAATAGTCTGAGAATTATCCCGCACCGTATTAAAAATTACCCAAGCTGAGCAAATGTTGTCTCCGCGGCTGTTTTAGTGAACACGCTCGCCGTGTTTCTGAGTCTATTAACGCGCAGCTTCGCTATCCTGACCTACAGGAACCCGCTGTCTATTTACATATAAAGGGTTCTTTTAATCAAGCCAAGTGTTATTATATTGAGGCTCATTGAGCAAGAAGTAGAGGTGTTAAATAAAATCTTCTCTGCCCTGCCACCTTTGGGACGCCATACGTCTTGATTTCTCAAATGTCAGTGGCGGGAAGCTTAATCAGACGAGGAACGCAAGCGCATTTACACACGCTCGTTCTTTAATGCATTTTTCCCGTAGCCTACGCTGATATTCCCATTCCATTCCCAGTAAAAAAAGGAAAAGGCAGGCGCTTCCCCGGTGAAGGATGGCCGTGTCACCCGTGTCTCTATATCTCTCTCCGGGAGCGTAATGTACTGCGCTGTTCCCGTCTTTGCATATAAGATAATTTGGGCATCAATCCTTCCCCTGACGGATTTATGTCACTCCGAGGACAGTTTCACTTCTCCTTTTTTATCGCTTCACTGGAGCCTGCTTAATTTCACCCCGTCATCTTCTACACCCCAGGAGATGCCATCCCCCCCACCCACCCCCCCAAATGTCCAACATTTGCATTGGCCGCGTGAGACGTTGAGCGCGCCGATAAATAAATTCCACTTTAGTGCTTTCCTGCCTTGTTTTTTTTTTTTCCGGGAAACATTGCACGACCCGCGTCTCACCTGACTCGTGATGGCGGTCGTAAAGCCTAGCGTCTATGGTGTTATTTTGGGATTTCAGGGGAATTCTGACAGGAAACGGACAGGAAAGACTCCTGAAAGAAAGGCGGAGGAAGAGAACGAGTCCTAGTGTACTTACTTCCCCCTTTTCTTTACTGTAGAGCCGTTACATGTAGTGCCACTGGCCGTCCATGCCCATGTTCATGCCCATGCCACTCATAGGACCTGCAGAGACACACACCACACACTGTCAGAGTTCAGCGCACACACACACACTTAATAATGTTGGGTTAAAAATAACCCAACGAGTAACCAACTATGGGGTGGTATAGCACCTTCCCAACTGTGGGTTATTTTAACCCAATGCATTAGTATGCAATGCAAAAGTAACCAAACAGTTAATTTAATTATTTATTTTAATTTATGACATTATTTTAATAAATAAAATACATTTTATTTTCAAATACAGATTGTTTACTTGTATAAAACAATAAATATGTTTTAACAAATATGTTTTTTTTAATTACAAACTAAATTTTGGGGAGTCTAGAATTTAATGTAAATATTCATAATTGTGTACATAAATTCAAACCACACAAGTGTACATACAACATACGTATTTAACCCAACAGCCGGGTTATTACTAGAAATTATCCAACGAATTTAAAAATGACCCAACATTTTTGGTAAATAACCCAACATAGTGACCCAATATGTGTAACCCAACGGTTGGGTTAAAAGAATAACCCAACGTTTTTTACTGTGCCCACACACCACACACTTCACATCTGAGGATTGAGCTTTTCATTTAATCTCCCTAACATTTAACCCTTGTGCGTCAAGTAAAAAAACTTGTCCATAGAGGACAAAAATGTCAGAGTCAAAAAACTGTCATAAAAACTTGAGCTTGGGAGCACAGACTTAAGCGTGGTCTCATTATAAAGAAGACCCATGGCACATTATTGTTGAAGTAAAAAAAAGGTTAAAAAGTGAAACCAAGGTTTAAGCTTATGAAAATGATTTATGAACAATATTTTATATTAAATATATATTTTATGAAACATGTCTAACTCTAAAACTGCTAGAAAATCAAAACCAGAAATCTAAACAAGTTGTGTTCCAAATTTGAGGCTGATATCTCAAAAAATGAGCTTTCAGTGAGATTGTGTTTGGGCGCAGTTCCAATTGTTCCCCATTAGATGCAGCAAAACTCCACTGGTGCACACAGTGGTTGGATTTGGGATTTGCTGTACAGTAAAGTTTTCTCTCTCTCAATTATTTCAAGCACACATACGCACTAACACACAATTTTTTATTACACACATAGAAACCACACTCTTTCATCCATACAAACACATCCACACAATTATCGCTGCATAATTTAACCAATTGGCTCTATAATATGGCAAAGCAGAAAACAGGAATGAAGCGAGTATTTGCTTTATAGGCCAAACCTGAAAAAAATGTCAGCATCTGGTAAAAAATAGTACAAATTTAAATTTTGAAGCCTTGCCAAAGGAATGAAAGCCTATTGACAAAGATTGCATCATTTTATACTTAAATGGCGCTGGGATTAAAAATTGCAATGGGGACAGTTTTGTCCTTAAGGTGCTGAGTGGAACTATTTTGTGTTTCTAGTGCAAAATAGATTTTTTAAAGGAAATGGTTGTGAAATAGTAAAATTCCAATAAGAATACACACCTGTGCCAACATTTATGCAGTTGGCATTAACACAGGCAAATTTATCAGAAACAAATAAAACTGAAAAAGACAAAAATGCCCATAAGGTTGGACAAGGGTTAATTAAAATCAAAGTGGACATTAGCTCAGATAATTAGATCTTGGGAGAATTTGATGAGATCTATATGAGACACCGGGGGAGAAACATCTGTGAACCAGGAGACCCCAATTTTACTGTCCAAGACAAGGGTGTCCAATCCTGCTCCAGCAGAGCCCAGCTAGTCAAGGCCCAATTTTAACGATCGAAGCACATGGTCTAAAGCACACGACGCAAGTACGTGTCCGAATCCACTTTTGCTAGTTTAACAACGGGAAAATGGTCGGCACTCCCGGCGCATGGTCTAAAAGGGTCGTCCCTATTCTCTTAATGAGTAATGGGTGTGTTTTGGGCTTTACGTGCAATAAACCAATCAGAGTCTCGTCTCCCATTCCCTTTAAAAGCCAGTTGCGCTCGCGCCATGGCGGATTCACTATTTACATGACGGAATTTGCAAGCGGAAAAACTGAACACTTCTCTAGCGAGGAAAGGGATCTGCTCGTGCGTGAGGATAAAGCAGACCATCTACGGGACAAAGTGTGCACGCGTTGTGGACCCGCCTATAGGCTCATATTACTAACGTGCTCTTTAAATAAAAAATACAAAAAATACTGTGCCATTGACTTTAGACCAGGTTTCAGTTGGTCAATGGCTCAGTCTATTTCAGTTCCTCAAAATAGCAACGCTCCAACAATGCGTCTGAACACACACCTCGTTTTCAGACCATGGGCGAACATATGGGCGCAAATGCTATTTAAACAATGTGGCGTAGGATGAGAAAATGAAAACTGCGTCGGGCTGAAACTAGCAAAACACACTTGCGTCGCGCCTGCATTGCACCGGGTGTATGATAGGGGCCAATGTCTGTAGGATCACACACCCGGTCTCTGAGAAACACACGAGCCACAGAAGAGATCTCACCTGCCGGCCGGATGCCCATGTGCTGCTGCCCGTCGAGCACGAAGCTGCCCATCGGCTGGCCCTCGGGACTGTACGCCGCTCCCTGGCTCACTGAAGGATCAAGAAGAAAACCTGATTGAAGTCAAGCGTGGACAGCAGGGGAAGAAGAGAGAAGACACACCAGACAATCAGCGGTTATCCCAGCAGCAGCCCAAACACACACACACACACACGTCTTCTGGCAGTCTCCAACATGCATCAGCAACAGAACGAGAGAGAGGGTTGAGACAACAACACTGAACAGAGTCCGACTCTAGACCCGCTTCACTGCGATCATAACCAGGGTTTGAAATCAACTTTTTCACTCACCGGCCAATTTGGCTAACTAAGTTCCCGGCCATTCAGAACTTCTACTAGCCAAAAAAAAAAAAAAAAAAAAAAAAAATATATATATATATATATATATATGAATGTATGAAATCCAAATTTTACATTCATTTATTATTCAAACTAAATCCTGTCATCCAGCATCTCCTCCTTCCTCTTTTCTTTTAATCTTCGCTATTGCTTCAATGTAAATGAACAAGCGTGCTGTTATTTGTTGTGTAGTGACGTGTGTGTTCGAGTAAGCCAGATATGAGCAGATTCTGAGCAATACACTGTATTTAATATATCATGATGACTCACGAGTATTTGCACTAAATCTGCACAGATTAGGCTAAACGAACTTCTCCAGCAAAGTGAGGAAACAAAGTAACACACCAAATTGGCTTGTGATTTGACAGCGTTTCCCGCCACTGATTTTTACCCACGTTTGGCGGGTGTTCATTTCAAACCCTGATCATAACATCTCAGAGATCTAGAAACACTACATCTCCATGCATCCACTATCAGGTGTTTACTCTTTATCCCAGTGTTCACTGTACATCCTCTTCCTCAAATCTGCACCACAACATCATCAAGCCTCCAAGAACTAGAGAATTTCCCTTCTGTTTCTGGTGTGAATTCATGTATGATTATGCAAATCACTTTCTAATGTACCGTAACACAAAGAGAAACAGAATTACTGTAAAGTTCTCCTGTGGCCAATTAGCATTGAGACGTACTAATGTCCCTCAAACCAGCGAGATGGAGAGACATCCCGTTGGATTCATTCTGCTGGCACTGTAATGCTCACAGACTCAGATCAACAGTGTTGAGATGAAGACGTTTACCTGCTCGATTTGACTGGTCAATCATGGGCTGCACTATTCTTCTTCTGGCATTGATGAACCTGAAAACACAAGAAAAACACGAGCAGTTACATCAGCTGCCATCACAAACCTCACATGACTGATGTTCAAGACAAGACTGGACTCGCACTCAAGTCCATCTCAAATCTGGACTCGGAAATAGAAAATACGGTCATGGACTTGAGATGGACTTGAGTCCGAGTTTTAAAAAAAATGTTTTAAACCATTTTCTTGCTGGTTATATGAATGTTAAAAGAATGTTCCATTTCATCATTCTTCACACATTATGGAACGTTACTTTTGAATGTTTTTCTGAACATTCCGAAACAAGTAGATACATTTAAAACTAAAGCGTTAGATGAACATCCAACTGAAACGTTTCAGATCAATGAATGATGTTAACTACTGTTTTTGTGCTAATGTTTTGAGAGCATTATTAAAGACCA
>NC_139983.1:1605000-1655000 GCF_963993115.1 Abramis brama | reverse complement strand
ATTAAAATTTAAAATGACAAAACTCAACCCAGTCTCTTTTTGTTAAATTTCAGTTTTATCAATATTAGCCATTATAAGAGTATAAGTAAATGGTACAAGAAGCTATACAAATAAAGCAAACAATTCAGTCAAACATACAAAGTCAGCGCTCTAGTCTAACCATACAACGGTAAAGTTAAATAGCTTATAAAGTTATGAAACTTCCCCTCAGCCAAAACGATTGCCCAGGCAACAAATTATAGATTCACGAGACCAAAAATCACCCGCTAGATATACACAAGACGAATTATATCTCATGTTTAACCACTACAGAGACGTCAGAGTCGGCGGCAAACGCCAGAACGACTGCCGAGGAAAGGCTGTTCCAGGCGGGGTACATGAACGCCCGGTCATCGCTGGATCTCACAACCTGGATAAAATGTTCATAAATCTTTAAATAAACCACAGATTTGAGCTTTAAACAACTACATTCTCGCCTGAAAAACTCTTAAAACTACATTTCATGATTCAAAAACAGTAGTATTATATTTCAACTGTGTTAAAAAATGGCGCTTCTTATGTTGTCATTCTCCTTGGCGCTGCCTAAGCTGTGTTGTGTGTGTGTGTGTGTGCATGTGTTGGTGTGTGTGCATGTGTTGGTGTGTGTGCATGTGTTGGTGTGTTGGTGTGTGTGCATGTGTTGGTGTGTGTGCATGTGTTGGTGTGTGTGCATGTGTTGTGTTGGTGTGTGTGCATGTGTTGTGTGTGTGTGCATGTGTGTGTGTGTGTGTGTGTGTGTGTGTGTGTGTGTGTGTGTGCATGTGTTGTGTTGTGTTGGTGTGTGTGCATGTGTTGGTGTGTGTGCGTGTGTGTGTGTGTGTGTGTGTGCATGTGTTGGTGTGTGTGCATGTGTTGTGTTGGTGTGTGTGCATGTGTTGTGTGTGTGTGCGTGTGTGTGTGTGTGTGTGTGTGTGTGTGTGCATGTGTTGTGTGTGTGTGTGTGCATGTGTTGTGTTGGTGTGTGTGCATGTGTGTGTGTGTGTGTGCATGTGTTGTGTTGGTGTGTGTGCATGTGTTGGTGTGTGTGTGTGTGTGTGTGTGTGTGTGTGTGTGTGTGTGTGTGTGTTGGTGTCACTGGTTTGCAGAAACACACGTGAGATCGGGCAAACACAGGTTCTGGACTCAGACCCGCAGGAGCCACTGACCTCGCTCTCGCATCAACATTCACAGACCGCCCTTCAAACACCAAGAATTCCTCACCGTCACGTGATACGCGAGTGTGTGTGTGTGTGTGTGTGTGCCGCTGCCACACCTGGAAACCAGCCCTGTCGTCAGCATTCCTGTCCTGAAAACCCCAAACCAAACCGGACTCCTCTGGGCGTCGGCCAGCAGAGCTCAGCCAATCACGCGCGAGGGTGAGACGAGCGGCCGGCCAATCAGGAGCAGATGACCCGCTCGTCAATCAAAGCCAGGTCCAACTGAGCAAAACTAATGAAGTCGCTCTATAATGAGGTTCAAAAACAAATAGATAATGAAATAAACGAGACACACGGCTAGAGGGAGGAAGCGAACGGCACACGCTTCAACTCTGACCCAGGAAGTGTGTTCAGATTAACACCGGCCGGCACAGCTTTAATCAAAGCAAACAATTCCTCAATTTACACCCACTAACAGGGTCAGACGCGTGTCCACAGGCCAAACACACACACACACACACACACACACACACATGTCTGTCCAGACCGTCTCTCTCTCTCTCTCTCTGAGATGAGCGTCAGATGAGTGTGTGTTCAGTGTTTACCTGCAGAAGTGTTTCACCTCATCTGTCTGTCTGGTGTGTGTGTAGGTGTGTGTAGGTGTGTGTAGGAGTCTGTCTGTGTCTTTGGGTTCAGGACTCATCAGACTCAGACTTATATGTTTGTTTTGCAAACTGACACGATTTAACGAGCTGCTAATTAAAATAAATCAATATCACTGCGGCACGGCTCCTCCTGGCGCTCGCTCTCTGCATTGTGTTTTACACACACAGATTTTGTAGACACTGGCGTTTTCCAAAGGTTGCTTGCCCACACTAAACACCAGGAGTGTAACGATCCCCTCATGTCTCGACTCGACACACATCACGATCCTGAACTCACGAGACCATATTACTGCGATACTCCAACACACATGATAAAAGGTTTACAGAAAATGATGAAATGCTAAATGTGATCCTACATTGTGTGTGTAAATGTATATACAGCAGTTGAATGCAGTTCTGACACTAAAACTCTGAAAACTTGAATTTTTTCTCACACAGAAATTTGTATTTTGAGTGAATTATATAAAATACAGATTGTCACTATCCACGATACATTTTGCTGCATTTTTGTATTGCGATATATTGTGACACCCCTACTAAACAATCTTCCTATGCATGTGTGGAATGTTATAAAAGCTTACTTTGACGTAATAATTCTCAGGCTATATTTCTAGCACAATTACTCTATATCTCAGCACTTGTGCTTTGACTCGGACTCGATCGCACTGCTCTAAAACGCAGTCATTTTTTTTGACAGCAATTGCGAGTAAATCATCTGTCATCTTTGCAGGAATGAAATATGAAGATTGTAAAAGTAACATTTATTTTTTACCAACATTATGAAAGCCTCATCACTGCCAGTATAACCACAGATATATATGCGTCACATGACTAAACGTGTCATCGTTACTACAGTGTTTTCACATTCATCCACTTCGGACAGCGTCCTCAAAAAGCTTTCGCAGGACGAAAAAAAAAAAAAGAGGGAATGAGATGTGTGTCACGACAGCGAATTCTGATCAAAGCCACAACAGGCGGGAATTATGAGCGTCCCGACCAGGATCAACGAAAATAAAGCTATTTTGTCCGTGTGTTTTTTCTCTGAATCTCATTGGTCCACACAAGCCTCAGGACTGTGTTTCCCGAAAGTGTTTCCAGAACTCGCAAGTTCAGTCGTTATCATCAGTTCAGCGAGTCGTGTTTCCCGAAACTATAGTTCTAACGAACAACAGCATCTCAGAGTTGTGTGTGTGTAACGACAGATCTCCTGCGGTTAGAAGAAGAGTTTCTCGTTTTCATGACATGTGGACTCAATAAATCCTGATCATGAGGAATATAATCAATCTAACATTCAGTGCAATCTATATCTGTTATCTAGAATACATATAAATGTCATTTACGTCTTTTAGTTTGTCAAGAGATTTAAAGTGTAGTTATTGAAGAGTGCGCATGTGTGAACGAGCTCTAGTGTGTGTGAACGAGCTCTAGTGTGTGTGAACGAGCTCTAGTGTGTGTGAACGAGTCTATGATTGAGTCCGGAAATAAAGCAAAACCACAGATGCATGTCTGTAATCTATAGCAAAACATCTCGCATTAATTCGATCTCAAACAGATTCATTAACAGTAGTTATTACTCCAACACATGCGTGACATCTTTAACAACGTGGTTGAACGACCAATTTGCGACAATATGTTTTTGGGAAACAGTCGAGACCCGCTAGCTGATTTCTTCATCGCTGTATCGCACTGTGATAGTGAAGCACGAGTTACGGCGTGTACGGGAAACACAGCTCTGATTGGCTGTGCTGTGGCGTATGAGGCGGGCTCTACCGGAGGGCCCGAGTCAGCTGTCCGTCAAACACCTGGAGCGGAAGGGCCGCTTGTTGCTCCTTTGATCCCGCAAGTATCAGCTGCAGGTTTGCTGAGCGAGACTTTGTTCTGCTGTCTCTGAGTCTCTCTGTCCTGCGGCACAACAGCAGCTCCTCTACCGCAGGAGAGAGAGAGAAACACCTTCACTGGTGTATCAGCAGCTCTGACAACCGTTCGCTCGGCCCCGGTGAAGCTCTCAGACATCTGACGCTGCGTCCTTAAAGACATGATAGTCAGGCTCAAATCAGAGCCAGAGACGCCCCGGGCGTCAACACACCTGTGAGTGAGTGGATCCTCTCTCTCTCTTAACTCTCTCTCTCTCTCTCTCTCTCACTCTCTTTCTCTCACTCTCTCTCTCACTCTCTCTCTCTCTCTCTCTCTCTCTCTCTCTCTCTCTCTCTCTCTCTCTCTCTCTCTCTCTCTCTCTCTCTCTCTCTCTCTCTCTCTCTCTCTCTCTCTCTCTCTCTCTCTCTCTCTCTCTCTCTCTCTCTCGGTTCGTCTGTCTTCCTCCTCGGCTCTGAAAGTTGTTTTTGATTATCACTGGGATCGCAGGCGTTCTGACCCGACACGAGTCTCTCTCTCTCTAGGGAATGTTGGCACTTTGTTTCAGGGTTTTTCTCAGGAAAAACTTTTCTTCAATATTACTCAGAGTTCTAGTTTCAAATATAATTATTTAAAAGTGATAGTGCTTTTTGTAATGTTATCTAGTGTAAATGATAAATCACGTTTGAGATTTGTGTTGGCTACTGTATACAGGCCACCAGGGCACCATACAGACTTCATCACAGAATTTGCTGACTTTCTATCAGTTAGTTCTGGCTGCAGATAAAGTCCTAATTGTTGGTGATTTTAATATGCATGTAGATGATGAAAAAGATGCATTGGGATTGGCATTTAAAGACATTGTAAACTCTATTGGAGTTAGACAACACGTGTCAGGACCTACTCATTGTCGTAATCATACTCTAGATCTAATATTATCACACGGAATAGATGTTGATGCCGTTGAAATTATTCAGCAGAGCGATGACATCTCAGATCATTATCTAGTCTCGTGTAAACTTCATTTAGCCAAGGCTGCAAAGCCGACTCCGTGTAATAAATATATTAGACCTATCACTTCTGCCACTAAAGATTGCTTTATCAATAATCTTCCTGATCAGTTTCATCATCTCTGCATCCCAGATAGCTTAGAAGAACTCGATATTGCAACAGAAACTTTTAACTCTCTCTTTTCCAGCACTTTAGACACAGTTGCTCCGTTGCGCTTAAAGAAGATTAAAGAAAATAGTCCAACACCGTGGTACAACGAGCACACTCGGGCCCTTAAGAGAGCAGCCGGAGAGATGGAGCGCAACTGGAAGAAAACAAAACTAGAGGTATTTCGCATTTCATGGAAGGAGAGCTCGATTTCGTACGGAGAGGCTTTAAAAGCTGCTAGATCTACTTATTTTTCAACCCTCTTAAACAAACACAACCCTAGGTATTTATTTGAAACAGTGGCTAAATTAAAGGAGAAGTTCACCTTTAAAATGAAAATTCTGTCATCATATACTCACCCTCATGTTGTTTCAAACCTGTATGAATTTCTTTCTTCTGCTGAACAGAAAGGAAGATATTTAGAAGAATATCAGTAACCAGACAGTTTTTGGGTCCCATTGACTTCCATAGTATATTTTTTTCCTACTATGGAAGTCAATGGGACCCAAAAACTGTCTGGTTACTGATATTCTTCTAAATATCTTCCTTTCTGTTCAGCAGAAGAAAGAAATTCATACAGGTTTGAAACAACATGAGGGTGAGTATATGATGACAGAATTTTCATTTTAAAAGTGAACTTCTCCTTTAACAAGAAATGAAGCTTCAACCCCAGACGTTTCCAAACAGCACAGCAGTAATGACTTTAGGAACTTCCAATGAGGAAAAATTCCATTCATTCATTGCAATGGGAGAGGATGACTTTTCTAAACTCGTTAAATCATCAAAATCACCTAAATCAACCTGTGCCTGGACACGACGACAACGCAATGTCAACTAGTCAACTAGTGGCTCTCCTGTGAAGGCCTCCCTCCCTTCCCTTTACTTCTGTACCGATAAAACACTGTCAAAATGATTCCAGTTCGCATGGATCCGTGGAAACGACAAAAAATTCTGTATCATGCAGGCCAGACAAGTCAGTTCGAAAAGAAAGACTACGCACCTGCGCACATATTTATTCAAACACGCATATCTATAGACTAAATGCATAATATACATGTGCACGCCGTCACTGCTTTCGCGGATTCACGTTTTTGAAGTTTACACGGAGATGATAACATTTTTAAAAAAAAATTTAAAGCTTGCACCTTGGAACCTGTTTTAAAGTTTGCGTTCTCAAGCACCAAACACTGCTGTCATGCAAATGAACGCCCAGAACACATTAAAAGTTTTCTGTTTTCTGTTAGAGCGGTGTGTGTTAGCTAAGTTAATAACTAATGATCTTTACAACGGAAGTGAATCAGTCAAAACTAACTTTAGTTGGACAATAACTTTATTCTAGATCTGCTGTAAAGCTAAACAATCTCTGTTACTGTAATCTCCTCTTATCTCTGTAAAGCTGCTGTGAAATAATCTGTATTGTTAAAAGTGCTGTATAAATGAAGGAGACTTGACTTGAAATGCTGCCGTCTGTTTGTTTTATCATATATTCTATCAGTTTCATTTGATAGTTACTGCAGAACTTCAAGAAATCCTTTACATTTATACATTTGGCAGACGCTTTTATCTAAAGTGAATTCAGAGTACACTAGCGGTCAAAAGTTTGAGGTCGGTCAAATGTTATATTCTTTCTGAAAGAGTCTCTTCTGCTCTGCATTTATTTGTTCAAAAATACAGTAAAAACAGTGAAAAATTATTCCAATGTAAATCATCTGTTTTCTATGTGAATATATAGTTAAGTGTAATTTATTCCTGTGATCAAAGCTGAATTTTCAGCATCATTACTCCAGTCTTCAGTGTCACATGATCCTTCAGAAATCACTCTAATATGATGATTTGATGCTCAAGAAACATTTATGATTATTATCAGTGTTGAAAACAGTTCTGCTGCTTGAACATGAACAGGGCCATAAAAAAATGATGGTTTTCCTGCTTATAAAACTGATTTTGTCTTTGACGTGAGGCCTGGTGTGGCGTGAGCGCACACACACACACACACACACACACACACACACACACACACACACACAGGTACAGATATTGGAGGGTAATGCTGGTTAATGTGGAGTGTAAGTTACGCTGCAGGGCACCTGCGCCCGAGATCTGCCCGTCATCAGTGAAACCTCTCAATTAACCTCCTTTCACTTGCTGCCGCCTACGAGGACTCAGTCATTACCCTCACACACCCTCACACTAACACACACACACCCTCACACACCCCTGTCACCCCATTCAATCTCAGAACCAGCCCATTCTCTCAGACCCTAAAGGGGCCCTCGGTTCAACACCCTCTCTCTCTTGCTGCTTCTGAGTGTCTCTCGCCCCGCACTGATAATGAGAGGCGAGAGGGTCGGAGCGCACCGGAGCCTCCACTGAGACACATGTTTAAAGGCCTGCTTTCATTCCACCATCGGTGTGTGTGAACACAGTTTGGAGTTCGTCCAGACGCTGTGTTTTGGCATCGTTTCTGCCGATAGCTCATCCAGAACATCTCTGCTCGCTGGCACCACGCGCTTCAGTAAACAAACCTGAAGTATTCATTTATGACGGCGCTGCTGGCATGTAAAGCTCAGAGTGTGGCGATCAGCTGAATCCTGGGAAAACAGATCTCAGGTAAGAGGACGGCATCGGACGCTTGTGTTTGTGACTATAGGAGTGTGTGAGAGACAGAGTTTCGTTTCTAAGCTCAAGGGTTTCCAATGTTACAGCAAGAAAAATTATCAAACATATTTTTCTTATGGGGAATATATACACTATATTGCCAAAAGTATTGGGACACCCCTCCAAATCATTGAATTCAGGTGTTCCGATCACTTCCATGGCCACAGTTGTATAAAATCAAGCACCTAGGCATGCAGGTCGCTCTCAGGAGCTCAGTGAACTCAAGCGTGGGACCCCGATCGGTCGCCACCTGTGCACAGTGCGGGGTCAGCGCATGTGCAGAAGTCGTCAACTGTGAGAGTCAATAGCTACAGGCCTCCAAACTTCAGGCCTTCAGATTAGCTCAAGAACAGTGTGTAGAGCTTCAGGGAATGGGCTTCCATGGCCGAGCAGCTGCATCCAAGCCTTACATCAGTGCAATGCAAAGCGTGGGATGCAGTGGTGTAAAGCGTGGGATGCAGTGGTGTAAAGCGTGGGATGCAGTGGTGTAAAGCGTGGGATGCAGTGGTGTAAAGCGTGGGATGCAGTGGTGTAAAGCGTGGGATACAGTGGTGTAAAGCGTGGGATGCAGTGGTGTAAAGCGTGGGATGCAGTGGTGTAAAGCGTGGGATGCAGTGGTGTAAAGCGTGGGATGCAGTGGTGTAAAGCGTGGGATGCAGTGGTGTAAAGCGTGGGATGCAGTGGTGTAAAGCGTGGGATGCAGTGGTGTAAAGCGTGGGATACAGTGGTGTAAAGCACACCGCCACTATACACTAGACGTGTTCCCTGGAGAGACGAATCACGCTTCTCTGACTGGCAATCCGGTGGACGAGTCTGGGTTTGGCAGTTGCCAGGAGAACGGTTTTGCCTGACTGCATTGTGCCAAGTGTAAAGTTTGGTGGAGGGGGGATTATGGTGTGGGGTTGTTTTTCAGGGGTTGAAGAGTTGAAGCTGTTATAGCTACAAAAGGGTGGCCAACTCCATATTAAACCCTACGGATAGGGTGCGTGTAAAGGCAGACGTCCCAAAACTTTTGACAGTATAGTGTATATATATATATACAGGGTTTGAAATGAGCACCCGCCAACCCATCAAATGCAGATAAAATCAACTCTGGCGGGTAACGCTGTCAAATCACTAGCCAATTTGGTGTGTTACTTATTATATTTACTCACTTTGTTGGGGAAGTTCGTGTAAAACAAATCTGTGCAGATTTAGCGCAAATACTCGTGAGGTAAGAGGACGGCATCGGAGGCTTGTGTGTGTGACTATAGGAGTGTATGAGAAACAGAGTCTCGTTTTTTAAAGTAACAAAGGTACTAAGCTCAAGGGTCTCCAATGTTATTGTAAGAAAAATGATCACACAAATATTTTTCTTATGAGGAATATATAGGTTTATTAAAAATTACAAGCTGATGCTTTACTGAGTGACCGATTCATTTAGACAAAGGGTCAGCTATCTGTCTATGTCTCCCAAATGTTGGTTTGCCAAAAATGCAACCTTATATAACATAATTAGTAAATAAAACACATTTAGTTGGACGTCCTGATGCTGATGATCATTGTTTCTTGAAGATCCAGTGGATCTTTTTACTGGCTATCTGTTGAAAAAGAGCAAAAATAATTGAATAAGAGTTTCACGCCCTATTTTGTGAAGAGTGGAGTAACGCACATGCCCTCCAATCAGAATCACACAAACTGATGAACTCGTTCCTCCAAATCCTGACCTGTCAGTCGTTCTTTTCTCCTGGGCCTCCTCCCTCTCTCTCTCTCTCTCTCTCTCTCTCTCTCTCTCTTAACTCTCTCCCAGCTCACGCGATGTTCCTCTGCAGCGTCAGCAGAAAGACGCCCTGCTCTCAGGCTTTATTTCACTAATGTGGGCAGTATTTCCCTCATCCTCTGTGTGAGGAGCAGCAGATCTGCCTGTCTATAAATAACTGGAAAAAGCCAACCGATCCGTCTGAGGGTGAAACACAGGAAGCTCTTAGACACACACACACACACACATCCTTGTCATTCCCAAACGGAGCCCAAACAATCTGATCTGAGACCAGAGACGCTCAGGATCCTGCTTCACTTTAGTGCTCCGTATATATGAAGTCCAACTAGCAGAGCAGTGAACACTAGAGTCCAACGGCAGCTCATAAACACAACCTTGGCACTATAGACTTTATATTTCAGCTTTAAGTGGGTTTCCCATTTACAAGCCCGAGCACAGAGACAGACGGGAAGGGTGAGTGCGCATTTATTTCCCAGCGATATATAAAAGAGCAGATCGAGAAGCTCAGTGCTACTCCTGTCCGTAACATCTCTCCTCGTTCGAGACTCTCATTAACAAACAATACTGCTGTGAAATTGCTTTAATGACAATGTAATAAAATTGCTATTCGGCTCACAGATGGCCTGAGGCGCAGCTCGATCCTACAGCGATGCGTCAAACCATATAAATTAACCCACTTATTCACCTTCTCTTCTTTCTTCAATCTTTCTCCATTTGTTTCTCCCTCGAAACAAAACGCACCATCCCAGAACATAAACCACCGTCTCACACTCTTTTACAAGATTATTTCTGGCTATTATTTTTTTCCCCATCAAATCAAAATACATTTACTGGAGAAGAACCAAAAATGTATTGCGCATAGTTAGTTCATGTTAACTAATGCATTTATTAATGGACCTTAAGCATGAACTCACTTAATTTTGATAACTGTTTCAGAAAACAAGACTTCTTACATTATGTCATAAGAACATGTTTCTTGATTTAGGAATGTTGAGGTATTTGTGCAGGAAAACGAGACAGAAACACTGAGGATGATTGAGATATTAAAGATATGGGATCAAATGAAGAGCGGGAGGAGCGGGAGGAGGGCGGCACTCGGGAACCAACAACTGAGACAATTCTGCTAATTAACGGCCAATTAGCGGCCCCTAAATGCAGGCGATGTGATGATGTTCTCTGGCAGCGGCTCGTCTCGCGCTGGACACGAAGAGAGAGACTCGACCGCCTCATCTAGGCCAGAGTTAGATGGGGAACCAGCAGCTTCAGTCATCATTCTGCCCGTGCGCAACAGACCGACATCAAATCACTTCTGATTAAATAAACTTCAACTGAAATTAAATCAAAATTAATAAAGACATATTTAAAAATACTATTAAAAATGACAAAAATATTCACTGCCATTCAAAAGTTTTGGGATCGGTGAGATTTAATGTTTTCTAAAGAAGTCTCTTCTGCTCACCAAGGCTGCATTTATTTGATTAAAAATACAACAACAAACTCAGTAATATTGTGAAATATTATTCCAATGTAAATCAGCTGTTTTCTGTGCATATATAGTAAAGTAAAAATAAAATAAAATTCTGTATCAAAATTTTATAAGGTACCAGTACTTTGTTTAGGCTTGGCTTGTAGGGAATTCCAAACCTGCGCACATATATTCAAACGCACATAACTATAGAACCAGTTCTTAAAGCGCATGTGAACGCCATCAGCGTTTCTCACAGGTTCGCGTTTAAAGTCTGTGTAGAGAGAATGGTGTCGTCTTAGCGACCCCTAATTTAATAACAAATGATCGTTGCGACGGAAGCGAATCAATCATAACTAACCTTAGCTGGAAAATAACTTTATTAAAGAACCGCTATAAAGCCAAAACAATCTCTGTTACCTTAAATTATACGTTTATCTCTGTAAAGCTGCTTTGACACAATCTACATTGTTAAAAGCGCTATATAAATGAAGATGACTTGACTTGACTTAAAGTGTAATTTATTCCTGTGATCAAAGCTGAATGTTCAGCATCATTACTCCAGTCTTCAGTGTCACATGATCCTTCAGAAATCACTCTGATATGATGATTTGATGCTCAAGAAACATTTATGATTATTATCAGTGTTGAAAACAGTTGTGGACATTTTTTTTAGGATTCTTTTACATTGGAATAATATTTAACAATAGTACTGTTTTTTATAGAAGAGACATTAAAAATCTTAACGATCCCAAACTTTTTAATGGCAGTGTATATAAAAAATTCATGATTCTAAATATTAATATAAGCAACAATAGTATCTCAATGATACTGTAATAACACTGGCATGTGTTTAAACTCAATGACTTTCCCATGATCCGAGAGGAGGAAAATAAAACAACTTCACAGGCCTGTTTATACTTTTTACATTACATTTGGAAAATATTAAGCCATTATTTTGAATTTCATAACAGCTGGCCGCGCCAACTGAAACGGTCATAAAAAACATAAAGCTGATCTGTTTGTTCGTGCCCTCTTTGAGTTTGGGGAGGGAGAGAGAGGGTTATGAAACTGTTTCTCCTGGTCTAAAACAGTCTCAAATAAAGCCGTTTCAGGCCTGACAGATCGAAGACCAGCAGACGTGGTTTATTCTGACACCAGAAACCACTGATCAATCAACAACCCACCCGCAGGAAAGAGTGTGTGTCTGTGGGCTTCAGGTAAGATGGCAGTGTTAGACATCCATGAAATCAAGCAGGTGTCAAAGGTCATTCATAAGTCACATATTCCACTCCATTTGTCAGCTCATTAGTCAAACGAGTTTCCATGAGAGAGAGAGGCAGAAGAAACCCAACCAAAACTCAAGCACTTTCAGCCCTGTGGACTTTAAGACAATAAGCATTCTTCTTTTTCCCAACAAATCTCATTTACGTCACATTTCAGATCATCATTTATTGTGTGGTGGAAATTACATTTAAAACAGTCTAATTGTCTAATGTCATATCTAGCATTTTATCATATCAAAACAATTAAATAATATTTCACTTTTTCTTAATTATAGTTTAAGATTAAAACTCTTGGAGTTAATGATGAAGTCATGGCAAAACATCTGCGCCACATGGGACATAAAAGTTCCTGAAGTTGAAGAAACTCCCAGAATCGACTGCAAGAGTGAGCAATAACGAGGGACAAACCCGTCTCTCTCTCTCTCTCATAATATGTGTGTGTGTGTGTGTGTGTGTGTTGCTGTCAGCATGTGATTAGACAGATAGAATAACACACAGATGCGACTGCACTTTCCTGTCGTGTGGTGTGTGAAGCGTCTCTCTCTCTCTCTGAGGTCAGACAGGATTGCTGTGCAGTCTCAGATTTAATTACCCATCAGCTACACAACGAACCACCAACACCAGTGAGCGTCACACACACAAACACACACACACACACACACACAAAGAGCAGAAGATCAGATCCACGGGCACAGAGAGAGAGAGAGAGAGAGAGAGAGAGAGGTAGACGGTCTTGTCAGAGCAGGAGACGCGCTGTCTATTGACACGTTACACACAGAGCCCTTGTGCCTCCAGGTCTGATTGTGCCTCCGAACAAAGACGTGATTCAGGACATCCAGAGCGCAAACCTGTCTCTCTCTCTCCTGTGCTCCATATCAAAGCAGGATCCACACAATGACCATCACAGGAGGAATCCAGGCGCTTTTGGCACATCAGCAGGAATGTCAGGTGGACCGAACAGATCTAACTGAGGCCTGAGCGAACAAACACTCCCACAAACACTCCCACAAACACTCCCGCAAACACTCCCGCAAACTCTACCGCAAACACTCCTGCAAACACTCCCACAAACACTCCCGCAAACTCTACCGCAAACACTCCCGCAAATACTCCCACAAACACTCCCGCAAACACTCCCACAAACACTCCCGCAAATACTCCCACAAACACTCCCGCAAACACTCTCGCAAACACTCCCGCAAACACTCTCACAAACACTCCCGCAAACACTCCCGCAAACACTCCCGCAAACACTCCCGCAATCACTCCCGCAAATACTCCCGCAAACACTCCCGCAAACACTCCCGCAAACACTCCCGCAATCACTCCCGCAAATACTCCCGCAAACACTCCCGCAAACACTCCCGCAAACACTCTCGCAAACACTCCCGCAAACACTCCCGCAAACACTCCCACACACAATCCCACAATTACTCCCACAAACACTCCCGCAAACACTCCCGCAAACACTCCCGCAAACACTCCCACACACACTCCCACAATTACTCCCGCAAACACTCCCACAAACACTCCCGCAAACACTCCCACAAACACTCACAAACACTCTCGCACACTCCCGCAAACACTCCCACAAACACTCCCGCAATTACTCCCACACACACTCCCAAACACTCTCGCACACTCCTGCAAACACTCCCGCAAACACTCCCGCAATTACTCCCACACACACTCCCACAAACACTCCCGCAAACACTCCCACAAACACTCCCGCAAACACTCCCACAAACACTCACAAACACTCCCACAAACACTCCCGCAAACACTCCCACAATTACTCCCACAAACACTCCCGCAAATACTCCCACACAAACTCCCGCAAACACTCCCACAAACACTCACAAACACTCCCACACACACTCCCGCAAACACTCCCACAAACACTCACAAACACTCCCACAAACACTCCCGCAAACACTCCCACAATTACTCCCACAAACACTCACAAACACTCCCACAATTACTCCCACAAACACTCACAAACACTCCCACAAACACTCTCGAGCGAAAACACGAAACGAGCGGCTTGTGTGAGAAAACGAACAGTATTTATATCGTTTTTACCTCTTGTACACAACCACGTCCAAAAGTGATCTGAGGGCGCGCGCGCATCCTGGTGTGTGACGTGTACGCGCGTTCTGGCTTAGTCTGTGCAAGCGCCGGAAGTGATCTCTCGTGCGTGTACGTCACTCGTGGTTGTGTACAAGAGGTAAAAACGATATAAATACTGTTCGTTTTCTCACACAAGCCGCTCGTTTCGTGTCTTAGGCCATCAATGTGTACTTACGATGGTGAATTGTTTAATTTGGACGACGGGGAATTGTTTTAATTTGGACTCTGTGCTTGCTCTTAGACAGTGACCATAGACCTGCATTATATGACTGACAGACAAGAACGGTTTGACCTAAAAATATCAAAATTGAAACTACTGCGGAAAAAAAGACACCTACATCTTGGATGCCCTTGAGGTAAGCTAAAACATACCAAAATTTAATTTCAAAGTGAACTATCCCTTTAAGTAAGTTCAGTGATGTTTGATTTTTGTAGTAAAAAATATTAATTTAGTTTATTTATATATATCCACTCTGGAGAAAACAGTGATGTCATCGTCCAGCTAGATAGATAGATAGATAGATAGATAGATAGATAGATAGATAGACAACTCTCAAGTCTTTCAGTATCTGAGGTCTAACACAGCTTCACTTGTTCTCTCTCTGTGTTGTTCTTGTGGGGTTTGCAGGTTATTTCAGCATTAATCGGCATGAAACACGCAAAGCATCTCAATGTTCTGCTGCTGTAGGTGTGTGTGTGTGTGTGTGTGTGTGTGTGAGGGCAGGAACGCTGTAATTGAAACGCCAGGCGAGTGAAAGGCAGATAACGGCTCTTCCTGTGGTCAATGTAAGCACCTGGTCAGATCCGGCCGACGAATCAAGCTCATTCTCTCATTCTCTCATTCTCCAGGCGTGTTCTCCTGTGAGCCGCAGCAGAATGAGGTGTAGGGGAAATGAATCACAAAAGCACAGAAATCAATTGACCCCGAGGAGACGCGTGATAAAGCCCTCGGCCGCCGCCTGTCCCCGACAGATAGAGCTGCGTAAATGAGTCCGCTCCGATAAATACATTAAAGCAAGCTGTGAATAAAAGCCAGGGACTTCTCATTTGTAAATAGCAGCTCCACTACACGGAATTAGACTGATAAAGGAGCGCTCCGTATAATTAAGTTTGTGTAAGGCCAGAAAATCCGTGCAAATACCTTCCCGGTGTTTTGAAAAGAAGCTGTCAGCTCAATTAATCTGAACATCGGCCGGAGAATGTAGCGAACGAAATTAAGCCAGCGATAAAAAAAGAGCCCGGGCGTGTATTTTGATAAATAATTCCTGTATCATTTCTTTGGCTCTGTGATCATTTTATTTAATCCACCACCTCCAGTTATGAGCTAAGCTCTACAGAGACGCTGCCGGCCGGAGCAACACATCTGTAATCCGCCACGGATTCATTCATGCATCAAAGGCGAGGAAAACGCGGCGATAAGGTCCGCGCGCTAAAGCTTGCCGATGGTCAAAGAGAGGAAAAGTGCCTGGACTCACCAGTTGTTTACTTGTAAGATGGTGAGGCCCGTGTCCTGAGCCAGCTGCTTCTTCTGTTCTTCTGAAGGGTACGGGTGCTGGAAGAGAACACAAGAGAGACCCGCTCCGGTCAGGATCATGAGGAACATCACAGAGACGACAGTGAGCGCTGCCACTCACCTGCACCGGGAAAACATCACGCAAACCACAACTGCAGTCGACCGCTTTTACACACAAAGAACATCTGTGCTTCATGAGGACATGCTGCATTACTCCCTGAATCACTACACACAGCCATGATGATGCACTTCATTATGCTCTGGGTTTTAGGGGCACGCTTTCGGTACGGTTCGGTATGTGCCGTGTTCATGGAAAAAAGCACTACGGTCAAATAAGAGTAAAGAACAACTACAAGCAACAGCACAAATAAATACAATACAGCAAAGATATTAATAAAAGAAACAGTGCTTTTCAGGTTTATCAGGTCGGGCTAACATTAGTTTTCAGCTACAGAAATTGAATAAAGTAATCAAATTTTAAATAGCATTGCATATTTGACTGTATAAATTAAAGATTAATCCTTATTAAAGTCACAAAAGCTATTCAATCCGGAGCTGTGAGTGATTTCCTTGTGTTTTGTTGTTTAACATTAAAAGCACAGACAGCAGGAGTATTAGAGGCTACTGTCACTTTAAGACACAACGCATGAATACAGCACACTGACCGTCAAGTCACATTTATTTATACAGCGCTTTTTACAGTACAGATTGTTTCAAAGCAGCTTTACAGTGATAACAGGAGAATAATGCAACAAAGTTTGTTTCCAGAAGAAAACAGCGTAAGTTCAGTGAGGTTTGCATTTTTGATACTGTACACATGCGCTGTGTTTCTCGACTGTATAAGTTCACTTAAGGCTGAGTCTGCTAGGATGAGACGGACATGCTGACAATCTCTGTGTGAATTTGACTATTTAAGCGCAAGACTTGAAAGAGAAATCAATAAGACGTGCGCGCGCTTCGGATGAGTATGTAAATATAAAAATTTTTTATATAAATGACAATTTTTTCTTAAATATATACAACATGCATGTGTGTATTTATATATAAAATATAATTATACACAGTACACACACATATATTATGTAAACACAAACTTTTATTTCGGATATTTGGGATTTTGCACAGCACTAATTCAAATATGATTAGGAATGAATGTGTGCATATGTTAAATTAAAAACATTATTTGCAAATAGCTGAAAATGATTACTTCAAATATATATATATATATATATATATATATATATTCACTCAAAAAAGGCCTAAATTTAAGATTTATGTATTTGACTTGCATATAAAATTTCGATCCATGTGGATTATATTTTATAGGCCTACTGTATTTAAATATATATATTAATGTTCTTTGATTATTTAATTCCTTTAAATGAAAAGGAACAGAAATAAAGAAATCCCCCCAAGTGTTGAGGACGAGGACGAGGTCATGGCATGCCGCTATACTTATATATTATTTGCAAGCGTTTAATAGCTCAGCCGAATGAGAGAAACACTGAAGCTGGATTCTTGGCGCTTCTGCTTGTATAAACACACAAACAGTGCAACTGAATCTGTTGGACCGATTAATGGACGAATAGCACAGATCCGTACGGCACCGCGGTGAATCCTCCGGTCGGATTAAACCCTGAACACATCCTCCTCCTTTCCTCGACGGTTAGAGGAATGACTTCAGCTTGAGTTGCTCCTGAACGCAGGCCAAGCGCTAAAGCAAGACGCTCCTGCAAAGGTCTCGAGTAGCCAGGAGTCACACTGCAAACACAATCCCCGCGCGGGATGCAATGATATAATTTGTGTCACTGTTGATCTGCCAAATGTGACATGATAGAAATGGCAGGATTGAATTTGTGCCGTGTGTGTCTGAAGCATGACGAACAATAGTGATCCGCACTGACAGATGTGTTTAAGAGGCAGATTAACAACCAAACACACCACACACTCCGCTTTATTCAGACATCGGCACACGTGCGCCCACACACACACGCACACACACTCACTCTTGTGTGTAGCGAGTCTTTCTCTTCTAGTTGGCCATTCTTACACATGTTCTAGAAGTCACAGGAATAAAGCCATTACACTGCGCTGGATCTTGACCCTGAGCCTCACATTGAGAAACCAACGGCCAGTTTAATTAAAGAGCGCGAGGAGGGAACGTTTCAGGAATGTGTCCAATTAATTACAAAACAATTGTAAGATTGAAAAAATAATGAAGGAAAAAGAGACGCATGAATCAGATTTCTACTTGTGCACACTGGAGCTTTTAATATGCTAAAATCATTAACAAAGAAATATGATAATGGGCACATAGAAATAAATTTTTTGATTGCTAAGTGCTGACATATGCTTGGCAAGACTGAAGCGCACATACATACACGCGTGTGTGTGAGTGTGTGTGTGTGTCTGTGTGAGTGTGTGTGTGAGAGTGTGTGTGTGTGTGTGCGTGTGTGTGAGCGTGAGTGATTCTCTCACAGACAGCAGCAGATTTTGTGACTGGTTCTCTATTTTATTATATAATATATATATATTTTTTAATATATATATTTATTATATTATTATTGCAATCGGCTGATAATCCACATAGATTGAACATACAAATCTAGCTAAAGCCTTTAATCAATGATAAACTATTTGTTTACATTTTTGTTTAATTTTGAAAGTAGGCATTAATGAATCTCATGTGCCGTCATTAAACTGTACTCTCTGTATCAGTGTTTCTTCAGGCATGTGCCGGTCATTAAAGCAAACCCATACAAATACTGCAGCACTCAGTGATTCACACAAACCAGACACACGTTTCACAAACTGAGAAGACATTATATCTGCTCTTCCCTGACAGGATAAAAACAGAAAACGCTTAAAACCCTTCAAAGCCAGCTTAAGATATCCTGACCGCAGACACACAATATACAACAGATCCAGTTTCATCGAGCTCTGTTCCACAAATCACTGTAAATACAGAGCCTGGGCCTGAGAGACGTTACAAACGCCATGGAAATGTGTCCGTGTGATTTCCCATGCGCATATTGGGATTTATAAATCCACACATGATGGCATCCACAATCTCTATTATCATGCACTGGTATTATAACATGGATGGGAATATGCATTGGGGTTATGCACAGAGAAAAGTATTGTACATCAATATTTTTTTTATTTTTTTTACAAGAACCCAAATTCTGCGTTCTTTAAATACTAAAGCTGGGCAATGATTAATCGCATCCAAAATAAAAGTTTGTGTTCACATAATATATGTGTGTGTACTGTGTATAATTATTTGGATATATAAATACACACACATGCATGTATATATTTAAGAAAAATGTGTTATTTATATATACAATATTTATCTTTATATATAAATTATGTATAAATGTATATACAGCATATACATGCAACTATTTCTTAAATATATACATGCATGTGTGTGTGTGTATTTATATATACAAAATAATTATACACAGTACACACACATATATTATGTGAACACAAACTTTTTTTAATGCGATTAATCACGGTTAATCATTGCCCAGCTCTAGTAAACACAGCTTTGAAAGCAGAGTAACGCGCATCCGAGTGACATCGCAGGTCGAGTCTAGCACTGTAAAATAAAGCATCAAATTACAAAACAAGTGAAACCCGAACAGAGCACTACCTTTATATGAATTATTAATTTCGTCCAGCGGTGTGCATGACACGCTAACAGCATGATGAAGAGTAAACTTAGCATGAGAGATCAGAGAAAGATTGAAAGTGTTCCTGTCACTTTAAACTCAATCAATAGAGTGAATTACTAAGAGCCGGAGCAATATCCTGAGAAACGGACTGACCACAGAATGTGAAGAGGTGCAGTCTATAAATTATTAGACAGAAAAATGAGCAGCTTATTTTATTGCAGATGCCAGCGCTAGCCGGCGATCGAATCAACTGTTAATTACGCTGCAGCCTGTTAATGGCACGGGCTTTTTGCTGCTTGCGCCATTCTGAACACACACACACACACACGCGCGGTTCGGGAAGGAGTCCTCTGGGATGTGTCAGTGCATCATACAGTCCGCGGCAAGTGCATGTGGGCCGATTTTATTTCCCAGAGTGCATGTGTGTGCATGTGTGTTTGCACTCTATTGGCTAAATTACAGGGTGTGATGTGCTCTTCACCGCAACTCCATGTAACGTCGAGCCTGAACCCCCAGTGCCCCCAAACACACATCAACCCCCCTTCACACACACACACACACACACACACTCCCCAACGGAGCGGCTGACCGTGAGCTTGATGAATGACTTCATCAGTACGAGGCCAGACTGCAATGAATTAAAGAGTCCTGCAGCCTAATGAAAACCAGCACATCCCCCGACTGAGCTACTGAATCACTGCAGCACAATCCACATACTACACATTCTAGATAGTACGCCAGATAAGAATTAGACAAACAGTCAGCCGAATGATGCAGTGTATTTTTGATTGCATGCTTTTTAGGCTACTTGAACCCACAATCCATTGTGCAATCAATGGGTTCACTTTTGACTTTGAGTTTGCATGCAAAAATCACAGCAGTTTTTAATTGCACAAACCGAAATGTTAAGCTTTAAGGTAATGCATTTAGCTAGATGCTAACATGCTAACACAAACCATATGTGACAAAGGTAATAGTATGATCCCAGCAAGCAATTTTGCATTTAAAAGATGTCTAATAGCAGTCCAAACACAGCCCTGACGTCTAGGCTAAAACAAGGCAACATTTGGGCTGTCCAGAGCTATAAACCAGAGCCCAAGAATAGACTAATCATCTAAAACATGTCAAAGAAAAGAAACCAAACACCTCGTAATCACTGTTGACTTTACTTACATGATGGAATTTCATACATCTCGAAAGTTATTTTGGCAAAAAACAAATTCTAGGTTATTTTGTCTAGAAGTGTGTTTCTCATAGCCGGACTATATCGGGTCTATAGTTAATCGAGACGGTGAATGACGGCTATTGCTCGCAGGAATACTATCATATCACACGCTCAAAACTACGTGCTTTATTTGTCTGTTTTAGAGGTTTGTGGAACGGAAATGAAGGGCACGTTCTCAAAACTCCATTGTCTCTTACCAACAATTTCAATTATTCTCAAACTACTCCATCATCACTGAAGGATTTGAGTTTCCCCGTGACGCACAGCTCAAATTGACTGTGATCGTTTCTGTGTGTTTAATCAAACTGAGCGAAGCAAGATAACACAGACTCCCAATAAAATCAATCAAAGCCCAGAATGACATTTTAATATCAGCTACACAGAAATCTGCAGAAAGATTGGCACATTTTAAATTTAGAGAGGCTGTTAATAATACATTTACATATGTGTGTTTCTGCAAGCATGATATTCCAGCCAAATGAAGGCTGCAGGTTTATTTTGATAAGGCTGATTTGAATATAATATATATATCCCATTTTACAACGCAAATTCATGAATAATTGCATTGTGGTGTGTTTGTTGTAAGTATTTGTCATAAGAAGGAACACTGCATTTACTGTGAGAAAGGCAGATTTGTTTAGAAAGTGAACTTTGATTATAACATGACTCATGGTGTGTGTCAGCGGCGCTGTGATTGATGTCTGCTCAACAGAACAGAAGCTAAAAGAGTGTTTTGTTTAAAAGATGGACAAAAGGAGCTTGCTTCTGTGTATTCTAGTAGTTTGTGTGTGTCTAAGGTTAAATGTGTGTGCTTAGGTAGTGTTTTGTGTGTGTTTGATTTTCTTCAGCACTACGCTGCATCCAGACAACAAGGAGGAAGCCGGCAAGAATGCAACTCGACTCACATGCACACACAAAAGGGAACACGTCCTCAGTTTTATGAAATGCACCATCTCAAATACACCCCCCGATGCTCAAACGATGTGTGCATACCGGCAGTCATTGTGCTCGTCGGCATGCACACGTATGAGCAAACCAGTATTCGTGCAGCTCTGGGATGAGACTCAGTCATGACTGCCATGCTGGGTTTTTTCAGAGGTAAAACAGTTTCAATTTAAATGGCTTCAAAGGGGCACCTGGAGCCCAGCGCGCCATGAAAAGCTATTGAGGAGAGCAGCTCGACTCCCTCTCTTCATATGTCTCTTTCTCACTCATTCTTTCTCTCTCTGTGCCCCCACAACAATTGCTGACAGGGCTGGGCTTGGAGCCGCTGGACTACCGCCAGCCCCCCCGTTTGCTCTACACCAATAATTTATGTTCACTGAAGATGGTGCAAGGTTCTAGAGCGACTCTTGCTATCAATTTGCCTGCCAAGCAAACTGTTGCCCCGCGAAAACATGGATTGGCAAGGCCAGGCGGAGGGGGATGCTGGGAGGGGTGTGAGGAGGAGGTGGGCACCCCCGTGAGGTTGGCCTGGAACGCAGTTGCTGAGGGTAAACAAGCATTAGCGCTAAAAATCAATCACTCCCATTCTCAAGGCCGTCAGAGAGAACCGCACAGGGGAACAAACACACCCACTGCAGCGAGAGATACAGACACAGCCCAGTACACACATACTCACGGAGCAAAACACACAGCGAGTGATACAAACAATTAGAGAAATGTTTTGCTCTTTAACGGCTGTTGAACTGCTCAAGAAACTGACATGTGCTCCCTTGGTTATGATGCTTGAGAAACACACAAACAAATGTGTGTCTTTAGATGTAGTGTAACTGTAGCACAAATGGATATGCGATGAAGTTCACTACTTAGTGTTTGTTGAAATCACTAACACTGACTAGCAGTAGCAGTAATAGTGATGCTTGACTTGGCAAATCTCACGAATAAGGGCAGTGGGGGTTTGCGTAGTCCTTGTGACTTGGACACAAAAAACCCTCTTCTATGTGTGTGTGTCTGGATGTGGCCCACAGCCATAGTGATGAGGCTAGTTAATCATCAGATCAGGTTCATGGCTTCTCTTACAGACGCAGCCAGTCGGCTCTTTCAAGGGGAGGAACCTGATCTCCATGTCCTTGCGTAGGGAAAGGGGAACAGAAGAT
Organism: Abramis brama; assembly: GCF_963993115.1. Taxonomy (NCBI): domain Eukaryota; kingdom Metazoa; phylum Chordata; class Actinopteri; order Cypriniformes; family Leuciscidae; genus Abramis; species Abramis brama. The sequence continues at coordinate 1,632,333 of NC_139983.1, read as the reverse complement.
AGACTGAATCTCCTCTCATCCTCTTAACCCTCTGGCTTTAGGGTGTACATTTGACCAAATTAAATTCTCACCACAACAGCCCTAGAATTTCTCTTTCCACCTGATTAGTCAAACACTTCTGGGGCACGAGTTTAACTTAATTTTTGCAGCAGGTTCTGTCATCAACTAGCTATTTTTGACTGCATGCAGGAGATTGAGGCGTATTCCCTGTGATGTCTTAACAGCGGTTTTCAAACAGATTCATTTCAGGCTGGAAAAAGTGGAAGGGAAAGTGAATGGGAGTTGAAAGCAGTACAGTCTTGTCAGTTGACACTACTGCTGTCATAAAGTCATGTGACCACTCATGCTCAGAGGCAAATTGGCAAATCAAGTAGATAAACATGACCTGAGTTCACACTGTACAATGAAAGCCTGTGAAATGAGGCAAACAACCTGCTGGCCTCAGAACAAATTCACAAAAAAAAAAAGAAGAAAAAAAAAAAAGATATCTGGCCTAATAAGATTGAGGCAACAATGCACTACTCATCCAACATTCTAAGGGAGCACAGAGCAAGAGTTCTCTCTTGTCGCTGCCTTCACCAGTCTGTAATGACTTGATTAGTCTAGATGGCACCCGTGAGCAACGGAGCCGAGACCTTACGGGTCACGTTCATTGGGCCACTGTGCTACAACTTATGGCTTACTGCTGTCTTGCCCCCACCATCCCAAAGGGCAAAACTTACTTACGCTATTCTTTAATATATTTTGCCTGCGTGAGAGAGAGAAAGGGATGTTTATTGCTTGTGGGGTACATGGACTGGGCTGGAGAACAGAAATGTTGGCAAAAAGGCCACTGGGCAACCAAAGAACAACAGGGTCGTTCTGCTTGCGGGCAACAAAGTAGTTCACCAGCCCCTCAATATTCCAGCCAACCCCTTTTATGCAAGCAGGTCTTGGCAGCACACATTATTGTAAGACTCCTTTTGTACTGGCATTTGAGACCGAAGGACAAGGCAATAGAACAGGCTAATCTAAGATATACAAAGCACATTTCATTTAGCTTAGTAAGCATTCTTAATGACAGGAAGGGTTATTTACACACGCTGTCTCTGTGGCTTGGTTTGGGAACAGCAATTAATGGCATGATAGCATCTTTTACTAGTAGTCCCAAACAAACAATCCAGAGTTCTAAACCTATAATGTTATGTTTCATCTGTTACACCATCAAATCCAAGTTGTCAAATCTGCTTTACAGTCAAAACTCACAGTAGAGGAAATCTCGATGTTTAGCCATTAGCTGGGAATGTGGAGCAACCAAGCAGCCGGCAAACAGCTGCAGGGGCAATTTCCTGTAGGTTAATGATGCTAAAAATGTAGAAGTCAAGCATGGCGCCCATTTAGCTGGCTCTCCAAAAGGACTAAACAATGTATCAGCATAAAGAGGCCGCCATGAAGATTTTCAGTAAACTCAGCCTAGCTAAAATGATCAAGTCAACCGAAGCAGGACAGAAAACCCTGACTTAGCCAAAGATCTCTCGCAGTCGTGATCGCAGAAACCTTGGAGACAACTGACGGAGCCAAAGCAACCTCAATTCATACCCGTAAATACTCTCCCTTACACAGGGCGTCAGTACTACAAACTCAGGCAGTGGATTGCTATGAGCCCTGGGGACTCTCCACTTTTGATGCTCAAGACTAAGGGATGTATGAAGAGATTTAATGGCTCTAAAAGCAGTAGAGCTGAGGAACGGAGCAAAGGGCCCCTTTTCAGTGCATTCCAGCCGCCTGTGCTCTCCCCATAGTGCTCCTCTGCACAATCCTGCCCTGAGGTCTGCTGACCTCTGACCTGACTGACCGGCTTGGCTGTAGGCTTCTCGTTTGTTACTGACTTTATCCACTGACAAAGCAAGCAGGAAACTGGCAGCTACCCAACAATCCCATGAGAGGATGACCAACAGCTTGCTCAGCTTACCGTTTATTAGTGGATGGGGTCAACAGGCAGCACAAAATAAGAAATCTAGCTGGCTTTATTCTTTTTATTATTTTTCTAAAGGTTTCCTAACATATGCAACTGCACAGGATAAAAAGAAGTTTGAAACCTAAAAGGTTGGTGAGAATTTCAACCTTGTATCTATCAGAACAGATTAACAACTTGTGCAATAACTGCAGGGTTGTTCAAACCCCAAAAGGAGCGATTCATGACAGGATTGAGTTTCCCTATCACTTGACCCCACACTGGTATGGGTGGACGGTCCTTGTAGTAAATGTACTTTAGGTCACTTTGGATAAGAAAGCGTCCACAAAACTGGCAAATAAAAAAAGTACATATCAGTTCTGTCTCAGTCTTTATTCTTTCTGCACTTTGCATGGTGCATACCGAGGCATCAAAGGGAGCTACAGTAATCCAAACACCATCGTTACTCTGAAAGTTTACGCGCTGCCCTAGAGGGAGAGATAAAAAGGGATTGTCAGGATCCACTTACAGCTTTTTGGGCTGATCCAGGCCACAAGGAAGAACTGTGAGCTCAAACACAGCAGAGTGCTGCTGGTGCACTGGACTCCAGCAGGACGGAAGAGCAAAGGGAGGTCATTAACCTCTGTGACTAAAATGCACTCAGATGGCTCCCTGCTCTGGAGGCTGATGACAAGCGTCTGTGTTCTTTTCAACAACTTGTTGAGTTGTCTCCACCCCCACCACCTGCCCCCACCTCTGAAACCAACACCAGCCATCCCCATCTCAGGAATGTAACCCAAGCCCCGCTCCTCTCCAATCACTTTGCAGAGAAGACAGCTGTTGTTGTGTTCTTTCCATTGTGTGTTTGTGTATTTTCTCAGCCATTAATTCTACTCTTCCCTTTTTTCCCTTCCTCAATCCCTCGCCCCACCGCTGCACAATAATTCATGATCCAGTGCAGAGTTGAGCGCAGTACAGTCAACTTTGACTGACGGGAATCGAACGGCATGCCTCTGTAATGGTAAAAGTGCTTCAGTAATGGCTATGACATTGAGGGTTGGGCTCTGTAGAGGAAGATCTAGTGCAGAAGTCATTACCACATACTAAAACCAAATGAAGCCAAGAGCATTCAAAATAAAGCTCTGCAGGGCAGGAAAAACTGTTTCCCATCAGGTTTTCAATGTGGTTCCTCACCTTTAACTCCAGCGTTTAGACTCTTGGGAAGGTCTGGGCCATAAGGCTGTCTGCTGATTCACGTAATGTCTCAGGAAGTTATTTCCCTGAAAGAGGCCACCCCCACCCTTTCAGCAGGGCCTTGACAGAGGAGAACAGAATGGAGATGCATGGAGACGGTGCTAGTGGAAATGTCCATGCTTTGCAAATAGAAGGCATACGATGGACAGCCGCCTAGAGCCACTTGTTCAGGGACCTATAACATACTATTGAACTGGCTTTGTAGATCGTTCTAATCCTGGGTGTTTCTGATGTTCTTCCACATTTCCATTACTGTCATTGGTTACCAAATCCATTGTAATTGCAGCCTTGTTGTAAGGTTGGGGAATTGCTAACATCTGCAGAGTCTCCTCCATGTGTCACGGGCTCGTCTTTGCTTAAGCACATTTTTCTAGTCGCCACAGCTTGTTTCAAAAGCATACTCCACATTTGTTTACTTAATTCTGCTCAAAATGTGCCTTAGAGATTCCTCACTGTTAGAGTCCAGATAACTTAAAATGACGCGTGAAGTCTTGCCTTCCTTTCCTCCGTAGGCTTCATTACTTTTTAATACGTGTGCAGGAAGAGGGAAAAATGGCGTTTAGATAATCAATGGTACAGAGGCAGTAGCCCATTAATCTCTCCATGGATTCCGTTCTAATATGCACACTTGCTTGGGTAAACATGGGCTCTGCTGTGGTGCACGTGTCTGCCTGGATGGGCCACTTAATGAAACAGCCAGTCTTCGCTTCCTTTTGAGGAGATTTTGCTGAATGAAAAATGAACTGTCTGCTGTTTGCCACGCCAAAGAGCGTCAACGTTTTATTGTATTCAGGTGGGAGTTGTACGTTCCCCCATGCGAACGAGACAAACAATGAAAGCAGCAGGCAGGAAATGGTGTGAGCACTAGAGCAAATCCCTATGGAGATTTTATCAAAGATCCCTAATGCAAACAGCAGCACAACTGACCGGGGGGAGGCACACGAAAGCCGTACAGAAAGAAAGGTGACCTGCAGCACTGAACCAGGACAGAGGAAGAAGATAAACATGGCACAGAGAGAGAAAGAGAGCCTCTTGTGTGGAGGTGTAGATGTAGAGGAGGATGTATACAATGACCGCCGGTTGGGGCGGCTCTGAAACCAGAGCTAACCGCTGGGCTCACGAGCCTTCTTCTTGATGAGCAAAGAGCCACCTGTGGACAGAATTGGCTGCTGTGACTGTCTCCTAAGGTAACTGAGATACACCTGTGGGGACGCGCTCACTCCTGCGCCCGCATCACATGCATGTGACGTCAAATGGGAGGAAAGGAGAGGAGGAGAGAGAAACAGAGCAGAGTAATCTGGAGGAGAGGGTGGGCGGCCTGGCAGCCATAAACATAAGGACAAATAACTGTGAATGTACAACATAAGCCAGGGTAAAGTTTGATATGCTTTACATGTCGGAGGGTAGCTGGTGGGTAAAGAAAGACAAAAAGCCGTGGCTAAGAGGATTGCGAGGCAGGGATAGTGCACGCTGGAGCCTTAAGGTGGCAGAGATTTGTGCCCGTATGGAAATGTATGATTCACCCCCCCCCCACCCCCCCCCAGCAGCGGCTCCGCTGCCGTGAACACGCTATACTTCATTTGCTGGCGATTATGCAGGTTGCTGGCCCTCTAAGCCCCTTTGAACTTGTAATTGCCGCCGGTTTTAAATAATGAACATTAAGGGAGATTCAGAAGAGTGTGTGTAATTACAGGTTTTCCCTCCTTTTATTCTGCTCCCTGGTTGAAGGGGGAGAGGAGGAGGAGAAAGAAGGAGGAGGTTATGCTTGCTGAAATCCGTTGTGTCTTGCCAATTCTCTTTATCTAAATCGCTGTAGATTTGAGCAGGGTTTGTCATGCCCCGGGGACATTACAACTACAGCGATCTGATCAATATTCACATGCATTCACATCTGGAGCCAAAACGCTCCAGTTTGATTAGGATATGTGTCTTTAGTAGATTTTCTTTTATTTATATCTGCCTTTTTTCTTTGGCTTTTTGTGAATATTTTTTATACTGCTCACAGGTTTTAGTCATCATGAAAACCTCCCTTATGAGCCTGAACAGTGAGCATCAGATACTGGCACCACAGTGTGGCGGAACAGTCGACGGAAAGCTTCAGTTTGCCAGCATCTTGGGAGGCTGAACAGAAACCACAGCAAATTGGTGTGTTTTGTTTGTTGCCTTTGATGCACCATTCAAGATATGAAATGATATTGTGCAGTCACAGCGCTCGGTCGTCATTATGAAATAGCATAAAGGAGGTGCAGACAGAGCTCAGAGGGAGGCTTGTGAGGAGAAGTGCTGGAAAAACAAAACAGAATAAAAACAGCAGCAGAGAAAGGGCGGGAAGATCACAGAGCAGAAATAGAGCTCTGGGATTCAGAGGAGCGCCAGTCCCCTGACAAACTAAACAGAGAAGCACAGTCTGGTTTTGATTTTTGCTCCAAACACACACACACACACACACACGGCCATCCTCTCTTAGTTTTCAGCTTCTATGTCTGAGTTGTTTCTTCGACCACACCCCTAGTTCCTCCCTCTTTTTACCCTGAGACACAATGTAAGCAAGTATATGAGTGCACACATTGATTTCACAGTTTATTACTTATAGCTTTACCACAAGGGTTGCTATAAAAGGCATTAGAGTTCTCTATGCCTTCTAATCACATCTATGACCAGTTTCATCTTTTAGGTCAACAGTATAAACAGAATCATGCTGAGCAAGTTAGTGAAACTTCCTCACGTTTTATAGCAGCTACCTGAATAATAACAAATCTGGATCACATTCTTGCAATCTTCTGGGAAGGCACTGGCACCTTCGCTCGTGTGTATGTTTCTGTTTCTGACCTTACTGAATTTAATACTGAAGTCAGTCTATCAAAAAGTCCACTGGGGGGAAAACACAAAACCTCTGAGCCGAAAACCAAAAAGTGCTCGAAACTGCCCTTCCCTGTGCCGTTAGCCTGCCTGGTGTTCTGGGCAGACACGAGTGGGTTGGTCTGTGTGGAGGTCAGTTAGATCTGTCCAGTAAGATCTAGAGTTACTAAACTACAGTTCTTGTTCTCCTTACTGTTTATGTGTATCTTCAGGTCAGAGCAAAAGCATTCCCCTCCACACACACACACATGCATGGAACAGCGTGTTCCAGCCTGTCCAAGCTGTCTTTATTAATACTGACTCAGTCTGGGTATGTTGGAGCATTCCAAGTGTCTGCAAGGTCATCCCTCAACTGACAAAGATTTCAGAGACTCATTCATCTCTAGAAAGCATCAATCCATGATAAAACATGCTATAAGTTCAGTCTTACACAACATACAGCATGATGCTCAAAGACAAGATCAAGAAAGAGGAACACACTAACAATTGCCTTCAGGTTGCAAATGTTAATGCACAGAGACATATCAAAGCATAATGCAGCTGCAATAGTTTAAACAAGGATGCAGTGATCTGAAAACAAAATTTGTATTTAAGAAGTAAAGCTAATATTGATGCTGAACAACTTGATGGCAAATGCTAGTTGACGCAGAAGCTTTTTCTCAGGCACTGTTATCCAAGATCTGTCAAACACTGAAAGCATACACACACACACACACACACACACACACACACACAGCAACTATTTCCAAGTACTTGCGTACAGGAGATGAAGGTTGATGTGGGTCTAACGTAATTCCACAACCTGCGAGAATGAAAGAGTCACTCGACATGGACAACTGGTCAGCTGACTGCAGCAGCGTGCAGTTTGCAGTGACATACTTGATTTTCTAGATTTACAACAGGTCTGAATCAACCGAACAAATGGGCAGACAGCAGATAGAGTGTGTCCCCACTGTAGGGTCACTGTCCAAAACACAGCTTTACCAACACTGTTTCCATTCTCAGCATTGCCACAAGGGGTGCAAAAGCACACATTAGTGTAAGTATGTTTCTGGTCTTCAGGCTTCCTTACACACACACTCACACACTCTCACACACACACAGAGAACTGAACTGTTATATAGGCTGCACTGGTGATGGATGGCAAACACGCCCATGATAGATTAGTGTTGCCCCTTTGCAACCCCCCGGAGCGTCACTAAACAACCTCGCTGGGCCTTAAATGAAACTGCTGCTTTAAGAATGCCCTGCATTACAGCAAACAGTGAGGGAGGAAACCTTTCCTGAGAAAACTCATACAGCAGGGGTGAAGAGAACCTACCGACCACATTTTATGTGTGTGTGTGTGTGAGAGAGAGTGAGAGTGTGAGAGAGAGAGAGAGAGAGAGTGAGAGAGAGAGAGAGAGAGAGAGAGTGAGAGTGTGAGAGAGAGAGAGAGAGAGAGAGAGAGTGAGAGAGAGAGAGAGAGAGAGAGAGAGAGAGAGAGAGAGAGAGAGAGAGAGAGAGAGAGAGAGAGAGAGAGAGCTTGTCTGAATTTATTTTTATTTTTTTTAAGTGTACATTTTGTGTTTATATGTAGATGTCCATTGTTTAAAACAATTGTCAGATGTGCTGCAGTGGAAATGAACAGTGATGTGAATCAGACATGCAGACAGTCAGAACTGATCAGCCCAAACGTTTAATTGAGTCAAGCCTGAGGAACGAGTCTGTTTGCTTTACTGTGGGACAGCCTGACCCCTGGCTAATCCTGTTTATTTGTTTGCACAGTCATTTGATGAGGTTTGTAACTTGTGAATCAAAAGCAAAAGATCAGAAATCATCAGCTGCCTGTTTCTGACTAATTCACTAAGTCAAAATGAACTCAAAATCAACCATCTTTACTAAATGCCCTTACATTTAATGAGTGCATGTTATTCTGAAGAAAACTTTTCATATTTTTTCTGCAACATATACTAACTTTATCCACCATTTAATTGACTTTTTTTAGTTGAAAGCCTGTTATTTAGGGAAAAAATAATGGTAACACTTTACAATAAGGTTCATGAGTTAACATTAGTTAACTACCTTAGTTAACATGAACTAACAATGAACAGCTGTATTTTTATTAACTAACATTAACAAAGATGAATAAATACTGTAACAAATGTATTGCTCATTGTTAGTTCATGTTAGTAAATACATTATCTAATGTTAACTAATGAACCTCATTGTAAAGTGTTACCAAAATAAACTAAGCCAATAACATCACAACTAACTTTTCACGACCCAATCAAATCCAATGGATACAAAAACAATTAAAGTCCTGCCCTACATTATTGTCCAATAAATATTCACTATTTCCCAAATCCTCATGCCATTGGTTGAGCCTCATTTCAGGCCGCCCAGCTCGAACGACCCTATTTATTTTCACTGCTTTTTGTAGGCTTACCGAAGTGAAAGGACAGCACAGGCCTGGAGTGATATCTTTGTATCTGAGTGCTTCCTGTTTTCATTGCAGGCTGACCCTCTTCTTAGCAGGAGACACAGTAAGGGCGCCAACGGACTAATTGAGAGGATTCAAAGTTTGTATCCATTAAACTGTTGGGTGACCCTGCAGCGATGACTACACTTCACCACTGCCCTACTGTGAGCCTAGTGGAACGCTCTTCTCTCTCGTTCATTAAATATGAAGTCTAATAGAGCAATACACCCCAAAGAGGAGTTTATCTTTCCGATAACATAAGCTCTGTGCCGTATGGGAAAGCTTACAGCAGCCATCTGGGATTTCCTACCCGCTAATGGCACTGGAAGAGATCCAGAGAGCTCCAGGAGCAAGAGCGCATCTCTCGGGCTTCACCGGCAGTGCATTCTGACCCAAACTCTCCAGTTCAGTCAGGTGGCGAATGTGCACTACATGCATCTCTTGTGGGTTTATCCTTCGCACCGCTTTGGGATTTGGCTGTTGGCCCCAAATGACCCGCTGGCTCAGAGAGGCTTCACCCATGTAAGGGTGGGCTCAGACGTCAGAGAGGGAAAGCGTTCCTTGGGAGTGGAGGCCATCGATTTTAGCCCACAATTGTAACTGTTAGCTGGAGCCTTGTTTTGTAGGCGCGGGGGATGGAAACGGGGGGAGGGAAGGGGTTACGTCCTTTTGAGCCCCTCAGAATAAGTGACAATGGCTCAATGTTGAGAACATATGTAAAGGGACCCCCACCGCTCATGGAAGAGCAGCTCCGCTTTGGCCCCGCGGTTGAGAAAATACAACCTCGCTGCTTTTCTTTTGCACCCTTGAATGAATGGTTGAATGGAGAGCTGCCGCTACGGGCCATTCAGGGCCAAAGTCCCCATGAATTCACCCGCACACCAATGCATCCTGAACTGGAAAATACATTTGCTTAACAAATTAAAATAAAAGGCCTGATGTGTTAGTGTGTGGCACGGCCGTGCGCTGTAAAGGATTGCGCGGGGGGCAGCGGTTGGTACTTTGGGATAATTCAATTAAGCCTTTTTGGTCAGAAAAAAATAGAAAGGTGCGTTAAAAAAGGATGAATTATTACTCGCACACATAAAAGACTCTGAAATGAGAGAAACATCTAAAAGGATGATGGAAACTTCTGTATTTCCATTAATGAAAACTTCTCCTTAGGTTTTCAGCGCATTTTAAAACAATTCTAAAGGAAACGGGAGTGAACGTCGTGAATGGGGATCTCCTGAGCTGCCAGTAAAGACGCCTAATGATCTTTGAAAACAGTGTGAAATTCCTGCGTGATATGGAGCCGAGTGAAAGAAGCGAGAGGCGTTTGTGGGTAAAAGCGGCGAGGTAGGTGGCTCTCTCTTCACTGCTTTACACACAAGAGGCTCTGAGAGTGCGAAAGGGACGACAAATGAAAAGAGCGCAAGAATAATGGAGAGAAAAGTGAAGTGTCTTTGTCCATCAAATAGTTGTTCTGATGAGTATGAGAGTTATAAGCGCATGGCAGAGTTCAGCGCCTCTGATTATCCCTCTAATGTTTCTAATGGCTTTACAGCCCTTTTAATTAGCCGTCATTATTCTGGCTTGAGTTAGATCACCGGGTCCAAAGCCAGACTCTTACGGCAGTCCCTCACAGACACAGTCCTACAAACGCATGGCCGTTCTCAGTTCACATGCTCATCCCTCAGAAACCCGACCCTTCCCGTCCCGATCGATATATCCTGAGCCGCGGATGATGTCGTGACATCAGAGAGGCCGAGGGAACACGACCCCGCATGCCACCTCTCTAAACCAACACACACAGCGCTCTCTCCTAGTGCCACAACAACTAGACTTACACTGAACCCTAAAAACGTTCTTCGGGAGGAACTGATTAAAACAACAGAGTGGTCAGTCACTACAGTTGTATAAATGAGGAAGCAGTAAATATGCGAATGTGAAACTGCTGATATTCTGAAACTGAACTTAAAGTCCCCCTGTGGTGGAAAACCGTCTTTTAATGTAGTCTATGTGGTGTTTTTAATATGCTTTAAGACAAAGCATGTGTAAATTCATAAGTCGACACCATTGCTGAGTATTTCCTCCTTAAAACTGCAGTGAACCAAAGACAGTCTCAAAAACACGCTTTGAAATCGCTGGTGTTTCTGACGTCACAAACTACCTTGTAACCAATCAGATCAACGTGTGATCGTCAACCAGTGGATCTCTGAGCTGAGTGAGTGAGTGGAGACGGGGCTCATTTGCATATTCATAGAACCGCGCATACTAAATGAGGCAAGGGTGTCGAGTTACATTCAATAAGGCATGAAGACTTTTTTCAAGGAAAAAAAACTTTAAATATGTAATTTTGGTGATCAAAGATGAGTTTTAATGGATATAATTATTGACTACAAACATCAAAATGCCATTACACTCACAAAATGGCTAAATAATTTGTTTAGTTCTGCTTTTCAAATAAAAACTGCTCAGGATCAGGATCAAGCGGTGCATGTCGCCGAGTAACACAACGCAGACAAGCGTTTCAAAAGCGGCCGGATCTAACTGTAGCATGAATGTTGATAGCTGTGCATTGATTCTGATTTGTAAGAGTTTCAATTAAGAGTACTAGTGTGCGATCTCAATGTTTTCCCAATCATAGATACAGAAAGAGCTCATGGAAAGACAGGCACTTACTGTGAGATGCTGGAAGAGCCATGCCCGCATGATGTTGGTGGCGACCTTAGGGAAGATGCCTCGTTTTTTCTGTCGCTTTTTGTCCTTGTCTGGATCGTCATCGTCGCCCGTGCCGGGTGAGGCCACGCTGTTGTCTAAACCATCTCCTGGACGCAAGGGAGAGCATTTTAGAAAAGTGGTACACAATCTTACACACAGTGACATTATACAAACTTACATAAACCCTAAAATACAGAGATGCCCTCACATCAAAGCAAGAAGAACAGCAACATAAAAAAAAATTATGCAAAAGTTACAACGCGATAAACACACATGCACAATATTGCGGCCCCTCCCCTTCCTGCACCTCATTTGCATATCCCGAGCACGACTGACACTCCTTCGCTCATGTCCATGTGTGAGGGCAGGTCGGATCTCTGCATAACCTACTTCCCAGACTTACTTTCTTTCTCCTCTGCCATTAATTGTGCATTAGCAAAAATGATTTACTTTAAAAAGTCAGTTATTTTTTCTTGGCCTTGGGCGAAAATGCCTTGAAAGCCTTCCTTCAGGGCATCTAAATTATGTATCTGAAAAACTCCTGCACTAGGCCGCAATATTATACAAATTTACACTTGCACGTCGCTCTGTTTTTGGGGAGGCATCAATCACACGCACCTATATAAGCAATAATCACGCATTAATATTTCAAATAATCACTTTAAAAAGGAGCAAAGAGAACAGATCCGATGGGTGGCGTAATGAAATGCAAAATACATGAAGAATACAAGGACAGTTGAAAGCCTTTCCCTCTCTGTTTTAATCTATTATTTTTCTCTCAAGTGCCGTTTCTTTGCCCTCGCCGCGTGGATACGTGCTGATGATGCTGAAGTGACCTCACAGGTGTAGCGCTTCGTAACACACACTTCCGTCAAACTGCACGTTCAGAAAAGCAATGGCGTAGCTGTCACTTGACAAACACAGTTTGTTCATCTGCTCCAATGACATCTGGAGGAGGAGTGTAAACCTGTCTTGTTGTGGTGTGTTATGAGTGGACCACAGCGAGCCGTCCAGGCCAAAAGGTGGCCAGATTAATTTTATTGACGTTTCCATTTTCACTGCAACACGATAGCCTAGTGCTCGCGGTGGCCAGAGTGACCCGTGTGTGTTTATAGACCGACGACTCGCTTCATTACCCTACGGCCCCTGAAACCAGACACACACAGACACTCGCTGATAACCAAATCTATATGTACACAAATTAAACGTCTGGAGATCAGTGTGTTTTCAACAGATCTAGATCAGAATAAATCAAACACATCATGCAATTTAATGACAGAGAATGAAATGTACACAAAATTGCTAAAAGGCTCATTTTACACAACATTTACTTTATCCTCTGAGAGAGGATAACGGGGTGTGTTGGGTTCTGTTTTTAGCTGATACCAATAATCTACCCACAAATCAGCCAAAAAACGATAACTCTATCACTAGTGGAAATATGCACACACACATGACAGTGAGTCAAAGAAGTGGAAATAATCAAAAAAATGATTCGACAGGATTAGTGCAGTGAAACAGAGACTGACACAGAGGGAGAGACAGAGAAAAAAGAAAAGAAAAGAAAAGATAAGAAAAGAAAAGAAAAGAAAGGAAAAGAAAAGAAAAAAAAAGAAAAGGAAAGAAAAGAAAAGAAAAAAGAAAAGAAAAGAAGAAAAGAAAGGGTAAACTTGCTCATTACATGTGAAGCTGCTAATCTACATGGCCCCGCCGCTCGCTGGTTAGCGCTGCAGCGCCGCAGGGCGAATCGTCCCAAACGCTAATGGCCTCTGACTGTTCCCTGGCAACTCTGCCATTTGAACCTGTGCGGATGTGAACTCCAGCACAAAACATGAGGACGACACGAGGAGAAGAGGAGAGGGGGAAGGGGAAGTATCCCATCATGCACCTCTGAGACGGGGGCAGATGAGGGGGGGGTGGCTATTAGGAGACGCCCAAAGGCCTCCGGGAGACGAGGTGCTGCAGTCTCGCCCCAGGCACTTTTGGAAAAGCAGTGCCCTTGGAGTAGGAAAAACATGCCCCCTTTCTCTCTCTCTCTCTTTCTCTCTCGCTCCATATCGGCCTCTATCTGGCTCAAACATGTCCACTGTGTGCATGTGCATTTGAGTCTGTAGAGAGAGACAGTGTTTATCCACATTAAACTCGGCCCCCACTGACCCGTATAAAGTAGAGAACTGTAAAAAACAGCTGTAATATTACCCTGTGTTCCTGCCTTCTGATTGGTCAATCCAGTGTTCTAGTGATGTTAAATCATTTCATGAATATATGCGTCTTTTATAATACGGTAACTCTTTGATGAAAGCAACTTGAGGTTGTGTTACATAGTGAAGTCAATTTTAATTTGTATAGTTTCTTTCACAATAGACACATTTGTTTCAAAGCAGCCCGATGTCAAAAACACCGTACAGTCACTTTGAGCAGTTTAGAGCTGGATGATGGGACAGTCAAACACCCTGTACTCTCTATAACGTCACCTCAAGTGTCTTATATGAGTTATCACAACAGAAATTTACACAGCACATCTGGTTAAATTACAGTAAAAAAATAAATGAATTAGACCTCTAAATGAACTGGTTTTATTTAAATCAAAAACATTATGTAATAATCGCTGAATAAACATAATTACATTAACTTATACCACCGAAACAAATGTTCATGGATAAACTCGGGTAGAAATAGCTGTTTAATGCAACAATTAGAGGTGACCTTTTTTTGCAGTGTAGACATTAAAGCAGAACAGCGTTAGCGTCGAGAGTTCAGAAGCAGACTGAAGCTGTGCGGATGATAAGAAGCTGTGTGATTATATAACATGTAATTGTAACAACTGCAACGAGGAAAGAGTAAAAAGCCAAATCAAGTAGGCTGAATCTTTGTCTTGAGGAGAGGTGCAGTCACAGAATTGTTTGGCTCGGACATTTGTTTCAGGCTAATGGGGCATGAAGGTGGAGGCAGTGCCGTCAGAGTCTGAGCTTAAAGACTCTAATTACTGAGACGGCGTCCACAGGACCGTTCCTGCTCCTCTCAGAGCTCGTGTTGGAGAGCAGTGATCCACACCGCTGCGCTCACCCACAAACACAGAGGTCAGCGCGGAGAGCGTCAGCCCTGAACCCTGCGCCTAATGCCACTACTCGCTTTCACTAGTCCTCTCATCCAGAAAAGTAGTCAGTGGGTCAGTGTTTACTTGTGTTAATGACTCCACTCGCGTTTGCAGAATTGTTTGAGACTAGTAGCAGACTAGAAGCAGAACTAATAGACTAGTATAATAGACTAAAAAAAACACATCATACACAAGCAGCAGTTCATTTAGAGCTGAATAACCTACACACACACACACATCTGCACAAACACTCTCGTCCTGGACAGCTGCGCTCTCACAGTCATTCTCGCCGTGTTGTTTTCCTGCTCATGTAATGTGCGGTTGTTTGCACTGAAGAACTAAAGCTTCTCTTTTGCTTGTAAATGAAGTGGAATAAACCGCTTTAATTAGACGTCTGTATGAGGAAGCAGCTTAATAACACACACACACACACACACACACAATCATGTCGGTGTCATCCCAGGAGTGCCGCAGATTTCAGAATCTCCAAATCCAGTGCTGAGAAAATTAGGTTTTACTTTATTTTGATGGTCCCTTTAACACATTCTGTTGACTATAAATAACATTACACCTTCATGTCTACTAGCTCTCATTAGAGTATCAGTAGAGTATCAGTAGAGTATTAGTAGAGTATCATTAGAGTATTAGTAGAGTATTAGTAGAGTATTAGTATACTGGTAGGGTTAGGGATAGAATAAGTTGACATGTAGTTGCAAATATACTTATAGTCAGTAGAATGTCTGTTTGAGGAGCATCACAATAAAGAGTTAGCAGATATTAAGCAGAGTCTACTAATACTCTACTGATACTCTACTAATACTCTACTAATACTCTACTGATACTCTACTGATACTCTACTAAATACTCTACTAATACTCTACTGATACTCTACTAATACTCTACTAATACTCTAATGACAGTTAGTAGACATGTAGTTGCAAAGTTACTTATAATCAACAGAATGTTCAAAAGGGACCATCAAAATAAAGTGTTACCGAATATTAAAATGCGGTGACGTGTGGAACGAGAGGCATCACAGGAATAAAAAATAAAAAAACTTTTAGCATGAACAAACCGACCTCGCGAACGACAGGAGAAAATAAAAGGATATGAAATAAAGGTTGATAATCAAATGCCAATAGTGTTTCAGAAGAGCCAGTATGAAGCGCTTGAGTAATTACACGTGTAATTAACCTGCTACCTGTAACGGCAATTATCTCATTACATCATAAACAGGGCCTTGGAGGGGCCGCGCCTGATCGTAGCGCTGCGTTCCCGCCGCCCCTCGTCTCGTCTCTTCATTAGTCTGCTAATCACTCTGATGAGTTTATGAGACATTAAGTGTTTCCTGCATCTCTGAGCTTCTGGCCCGTGTGAAAGACAATCACAGGGAAACAACATCCCGAGAGACGGTTTAAAGGAAGCTGCATGCGAACCTGTGCTGTAAGGACAACTGATTCAACACTAATGCAAAAACATGTACGGATGCAGGGCGGAAAGACCGGTGCGTTTACTGTTGCTGCGAGCAGGATTGATATTGGCGAGTGTGTGAGGGAGCATATGCAGTCCAGAAACAATGAGATCTTCCTTTTGAGGAAGGAAAAAAAGCAGGTTTGTTGTGAAGAGACTGAAAGTCTAGAGATTTCACACACCCCTAAACACACGCGGCACGGCCCACCGACCCCACGCTCTTCCTGCAGCTTGTCGTCCAAATCAAATTACAATAATTGGCCCCAGAGGTTATTGAGGTGCATCCAAGTCTATTCTCCCTCTCTCCAGTCAGTATCATCACACTTTGAAGCTTGTATTACAATGGAGAGCAAATAATGACTGCGCACACTTTCACACCGCAGTCATTAGAGAGTTAATTACTAAGATAATTACTACAGCAAATTACATCAATTTTCACCAAAACAGGATTTCTATGGCCCGTGAACACGAGCAGAGAGAAAGACAAAGCTGTGCTGGAATAGACTTAATCTCCAGAGAGGGAGTCAAGTCAAGTCAAGTCAAGTCACCTTCATTTATACAGCGCTTTTAACAATATAGATTATTTCAAAGCAGCTTTACAGTGATAATAGGAAATTAAATTAACAGAGATTCTTTAGGCTTTACAGCAGCTCTAGAATAAAGTTATTGTCCAGCTAAAGTTAGTTTTGATTGATTCACTTCCATTGCAAAGATCATTAGTTTTTAATTTAGGGGCGCTTACACGACACCGTTCTAACAGAAAACCCTTAACACGCTCTGGCCTGCTCATCAAAGTCCTGCTCTGAAGGCACAGGGTCCGATTCTACACATCAGCACACAAAACCCGTATTTATGGAGATTCTCCACCCTCAATTGCCCTTCAGACAAACACAGACTCGACAGACACCTTGGAGTTATTACACACGTTATGCTACCAGAGCCGGGCATCAGACGCCGGGCTTACGAGGGCACACCGCGGACACGAGACACGAAGAAGCCGACGAATTAAAGCTTCTACACCAACAAGTCAACCATCAGATCAGGGGCTCTGTTCGGCAGGCCTCTCTCATCAGCCGTCTGCCCTGAACTTTCGCTCACAAATGTCCTGGAGGCACAGAACAAAGCAAGCAGAACTGATTGCTGCGCCGCGGCCCCACTCTGTTCCGCTGCGTTCTGACTCTGTTTGGCTTCCTAATGAGCTCACTAAAAACCCAATTCATCACCCATAACCCCTTCTCAACCCTACTTGAAATGCAGTTTGGAGGAGTGCTCAAGAGTGGGGCGGGGGTGTGGGTGACGGGGCGGGCCGTGGACGGGCGACAGTTCAGTCCCTTTCACTTTAGGAATGTGTGCCTCTTTCCAGCGGCCCTACAGCAGAGATTTCCACATTAATACCCTTCCTCGTCCCTGGGAAGACTGGAATTTGGTGGGAAGGGAATGTGGCGGAGTGGAGGGGTTCTGCACAGATGAAGATACAGTTTAGGAAGGCCGATGTGTGTCTGTGTGTGTGTGTGAAAGAGAGAGAGAGAGGGAAAGGGTTGTGTGGGGCGTAAAGTCCCTGAGTTCCTCATTACACGCGGTCAGAGCGATTCCTCAGGGCACCTGAGCTGAAAGCAGGAGATTAAACCATTGATGAAGCCTCCGTTTAAAATGCAGCTGTTTTATTCTGCTTTGGTAATTAATTCTTTTTCCGATAGTGTATTGATTAAGCGCAACCCCTGATGAAGTTCAAACTGTGAAGAGCCCCCCCCATGGGCCTCGGCTACCTCATTGCAGAGTCAATGAAAACTTCCTCTGATTCTCTCTCTCGCATGCACACGTGCAGTTTGCACTCATAAATTAGTCAGCGTTCTGTTGGCGCTGTAGCGCTGTCCAGGGCTGGGTATTGCCATCTATTGATACACGTGGCAACTCAATGAATGAATGAATGAGGCATTTATATAGCGCTTTTATATGTACGACTGTACACCCAAATCGCTTTACAATCATATCAGGGGATCTCTCCTCAATCACCACTAATACATCCAAGTGACTGGATTGTGATTGAAAACCTGCCCATATTCAGATGCGGTAAGCAAATGGATCAGCACGAGCATCCTCTGAACGTAGTTCACCATGTAGGGAACACCTCCAGAGTTCACGTGTTCACTTGTTCTTCTCTGCAGCAGCTGTGAGCTCCCATCAGCCCAGCGGCCCCTCTGGGGACCCAACTAGCAGAGAAATCAGATACTGCTTTACAAGAACGGGAGAAGCTCGCGTCTTATCCAGACACTTCTACCCGCTCCTTTACAAGTCAATAACCGCGGCCCGCTGTCCTTCCCACAGACATTGCCTGTGTTCAAGCACTCTTCCACAAATGTAAAAATAATGAGCAGAACTGCATTAACGGAGAGAGGGAGAGAGTTATGTAAATCAGTCGGTGATGAGTTTTCTATTGACTGTCTCTTGTGTTTTAGGGAAACTCAGAAACCTATTCCATTTGAATAGGGTAAATTCAGGTGAAATTCTTCTTGACGGCAAAAAGTGGCTGAACTCACCTAGTTTATTATCATTCAATGGACTCAACAGCTCTGCATTGAAACCATACAGGAAGATGCTCATTCCTAACTAATGTTTCCCAGCAGAAGGTTCAGATTACAGCCACTCTGGCATCCGTGGAGTTTCTATAAGTCGTTGTCTCACATTGCTTGAGTGCTCTATTGGTCTTCATAAAACAAAGACATTTTGGAAAATGGCTGCCTGACAAAGGTGTGGAGTACGAATGTGGTGTCTATACTAAATTTTGAAAATAAATTCATCGTCCTTTGCCCCTGAATTAGTCCAAAAACACGTCTCAAATCTAAGAGCAGCCTTATGTCTGTCTGCTTCTTCAAAGCTGTTATCTGCTTTGCTTTTCGCCCTCTGTGTATTTTTTTCTGTCTCACTCTTTTTTGGCTTTTTATTGATTTTTCAATTTTCTCTTCCTGTAAAACCTCAACAGCAGATGCAGCCGTTCCCCTAAAGCTCCTGAGCGGAGGCAACGACTTCAACCATCAGGAAAATCAAAGGCAGCGAGAAAGGGAGAGAAACAACAGCTTCTCTCTTCACTGTAAAGCACGTGTTGCACGCATCGAGGAAAGAGGCGAATTCAGTGGAAGCGGACTGCGCTTTGACCCAGCGACCCCAGCGAGGCGTAAGTGGCCCGACGGAGAACGAGACGAACCGAGACAAGACAGCAAAGATCTCCAGCCAAAGGTCGCTCTAGCCTCCGGAAAGCGGGGGGAACGTGTCTCATTTAGCGCACAACGATGCGCTTGGACGCCGGCCCACCCAACAGCAGGTGCTGTGAACAGTGGCTCCTCATCAGGCCAGCGTAACCTCTCCAGCACCGAGATGCTCTTTACTCATAAAGAAGGAAAACGATCTCATGGGCATCTGAGGAGGAACGCAGACCGCAAGGCCTTTGAGGAAGAAACAAAACCGATCTGACGCGCTTCGGCCGGCTCTGCCTGTCTCCCTCTTGTTCTGTCTCTCTCTCTGTTTCTTAATAGCGCTGGAGTTTGTCCTGCGGGCCGTGTGAGGGCTAAAGGCAGCATTCCCTCACTTCAGAGCGCTTCTGAGGGTCGGCAGGTCGGATTCGCAGATGTCTCCCGCAGACAGTCTGTTGTCTGAGGACCACGGCCCAGCGAGAAACACACAATGCAGGCCTGACCCCGCAACACCGCTAAACACAACATGTTTTTTTGTCTTGTTTGGTTTTGTGCTTTGTCTACTCTTGCGTTTTCCCTCATGACTACTAAAGCTTTTCCACTGGAGGATGTCGAATGTGGAAAATCGGTTGCTATCGCGAGATGCCATTGTTTGGTATTTCATTTCAAACGGTCTCTCCTTAAACTTCCTCCAATTGTTTAAAGAGATTAAGTCATTCTAGGCTGAGGGGACGGGGAAAGATGCTTTCAAGAAGAAAAAGAAGGAAACAGCGGGTAGGAATAAGTTCATGAGGATAAAGATGAGTATTGCTGTGCTGCCACAATTAAAACCAAATGGAACCGAGAACAAACCCCATGGGAGCATGCGTCTCAGGAGCGAGAAAGTCAAATTAGCTCTAGTACCTTAATGCATGCTCCTGGTATTGTTGTGAACAATTCATCAGTGCACAAAGAAAAAGCCTATCTGTCGTCATCCTCTTTCACCAAAACGTGCCTCTGAAATGATCACCTAGGTCAGTTACAGTCCTCAACAATTGGCTGCAAACTCTGGTATGAAACACCCACTCAATTCTTAGTCCTGTCTTACATTTTATTTCGTGTTTCACTATGAAATACATTTCAAGATCAGAGGAAATGAAGAGAAGAGGCAGCATTTAACATTCAACAGCCTTTAAACATGGGAAGTGTGTAATTGGAGCTACCTGAACAGACCAGGAGGCAGAGTTTGACAGCAGCCTCTTTTCCTCATGCTTTTTTAATGGCTTATGTGTGCGTGAGTACAAGCCTCCATTCTGAAATTGATAACATTCTAAATGAATTATCATGATGCATAATGAGCGTTATCTCGGCCTCCTCCCTGAAGCCCGCAGCCCTGCGTGGCACGTTGATTTGTTTTGTTGCACATTAGCCTCCGTTCTTCTAGAGAGCTCACCGCTCTAGGCGTGCAAATAAGAAATTATCCTTGCTGACTAACACTCCTAATACCTCCTTAGGGTAATTAGAAATTATTAGACGGCTGCCTCCAATAACAAGAGCTAATAGCACTAACCGCCGTCTCAAACCCCTCCATCCCAATCTCCTCAAACTGAACGTCAGGATGGTGCGCTCGGCACATGGACAGACGGACCGATGGACTGGTGCTCATCCCCGACACGCTCCCCCATGCTTGACGACTCATTATGCCACACGAGGGAGCGGAAATCAGACTATAAAATGAGCTTATCTGCAATAATGCCCAAAAAGATTTGCATAAATACGTTAGCGTTGCTTGGGAAGGCAGCATCTCTTTCTCATCTGCCCACTCATTCGAGAGATACCTGTAGGGCATCGGCGCTGTGAGAGACCACACCGCCAAACGCTAGCCCTTCCCGAGCATTCTGGGAGTTTGGAGGGAGGAGGCGGGAGGGAGGAGGCGGGAGGGATTAGGGAGTAAAGACCCGTCTGACGAACGGGGACGGATACTGCAGGAGATGAGGTTAACGTAGAAATAAGCACACCTTCAATAGACAATATATTCTGAATGTTCTGATCCAATCTGACTTCTGACCTGTACTGCTGCCTGAATCATAATCACACACTGTTGGTTCATTGGCCAGAGGAGAACTGAGCGACTGAGACTGGTTTCTCACAAGGCTTTTTTCTCCATTCTGTCACTGATGGAGTTTTGTTTTTTTTCACCATTGGCTTTTGGCTTGCTTAGTTGGGGACATATAATTTAATATTCAACAATATTATTGATCTGCCTGCATTGACACCATAATATGAGAACTGAACTGAGCTGGACGATGACATCACGGTTTTCTCCAGAGCGGATATATATATAAACTAAATTAATAACTTTTTTACAACAAAAATTAAACATCACTGAACTTACTTAAGATGGACTGTGACACTATTTTCTTCTGGAAACAAACTTTGTTGCATTATTTATCTCTGTAAAGCTGCTTTGGAACAATCTGTATTGTAAAAAGCGCTATATAAATAAAGGTGACTCGACTTGACTGACAAAACCAGCAGTTGGGTCTAGCTGTGAGTGTCCCGCAGGAGTGCTTCTCCACAATGAGAATTAACAAAAATGTGGTATTCTAATGTTCGCCTATCATTGTTTTGTTCCTGCTGTCCCATCAGAACAGACCTGAGACTCACTTTTGGGTCACGACCCACGGGTTGAGAAGCCCTGCTTTCGACAGCGCTGGCCTCAGTAACCCCTAACCAGCACAGAAACAAGGCTCAGACTCTCCTGAGAGCAGAACCGCTCATGCCATCCGGGGAAAACTAGTGTGATGGGATTATCACCTCTTAAGGGTGACTTCTTGGCTGACCCCCTCAGGCACAGCATGCTAAAACAAGAGCCCAAAAAACACTCAGCGCAGCAGCGGTTAAAGGGCCAGCGCAGTGCAAATCAAGCCGCTAGAATGGAGCAGGCATGTAAGGTATTCCCTTGAGTTCATTCGTCTCACTGAGGTTTACTGCTCTTCATGGTCACCAGACCTGTGCTGCTCACAGATGATACAGATGCAGGGTTCGTACAGATACTGATAAATAAAATAAATAAAATTCCAGGACTTTCAAGGACTTTTCAAGCACTACTTTTTTATTGGCTTTCAATCTCACTTATCAAACAATATCTTTATTATCTTTCAAATTCTAAAAAGAATTGTCAAAGCATAAATGGTACAAATAAAGTGCAGCACATGCAATGAATGTGGTAACTTTAACTATACTATGACAAAGATTTCACTTTCCTCTTTCAAACTGATTTTTCCCCCCATAAATATATAATTGACCTGATGAATGAAAGCTGTATCATATACTTGGATATTTATATGAGCAATATCATGCGAATATAGCACAGAAACTATTACAGATTTGATCAATATTTCTATTGCAAATAATCATAGATCTGCCTAAATTAAATGCCTGATTCCCATCAGCCTGTCTGTCTAGTTGTGGGTCAGTACTGAGTTTAGAAAGAGCTCATCTAGAGAGCCAGCAAACCTCATTAAACACAATTGCATAAACACACACAAATATGTGCAAGAAACACAGTGAGGGTCCTAGTGCAGTTCTGTCTGTGTCAGCCTGATATTTTACATTTTTGTCTTTCCGTCTCTTTCTGGCATAAACTTTAACTTTAGAGAAGAGAATAAAGTCTGATATCACAGTTGGTCCAGACCTGCCACAACAACTCAATGCATGTGTGTGTGTGTGTGTGTGTGGAAGGTCTCGGTGCCTGAGGGCCACAACTGATATTTTATCCCCCCCCCAAAAAAAAAAAAAACATTGCTGTGTAAAAGGGCAGAGGACTCCTGCACACTACAGCCAGTCAAATGAAATCTCTCGGCCGCTTCAGCCCGGTGAACTGATGTTGAACAGAAAGAGTGTGTTTGACCAGATGACACTGAACACACTCATGTATGTAAAGATATATGATGGACTGACAGCTTCATTAACTCATTAACACTGGACAGACACGCTGCTGTCGACTGTTAGCAGTGATTTCACACAGACTGAACTGATACTAAGTCAAGTCCAATTTACTTTCACAATACACATAACTTCAGAGCAGCTTTACAGAAAACCACACTGTTATGTCTATAATGCTTTACCATAGAGCTGAGTGATTAGACATGTATAACGGTGATACGAGATATAGTATTTATAGTGTTGTCTAACACATATATCAGTGTCATATACGTATTATTGATATACTATTAGTAGACTTCATTTAATTTTTATATATTTTCATTTCAGTTAGTTTTAGTAAGTTTGTTGTGCTTTTGTCATTTGATTAGTTTTTACACTTCTATATAGTTTTAGTAATTTTAGTCTTAGTTATAGAACTTAAACAAAAAAGAGAAATTTTGCCATTTTTAATATTTTATATGATTTCAGTTAATGTTTATTTTGAAGTTATGTATTTTTTATATAGTTCCAGTTTTAGTTTAGGTTACCAATAACCCTGTGCTGTAATGACTCATCTGAGAGTTTTAATATTTAAATATTGGTTGTTTTTGTTACTAAAAGACTGATGCACAGATCAGACTGATGCATTGCAAATTTGTTTTAAATGTTACTGTGTGTCTCTCTCTCACACAGCCTTTCCAGCCTAAAAAAACGTTCTTTTAGGAACTCACGCTTGTCCTGTCTTGCGGGTGTTGAGAGTGAACAAACGCTTCAAGCGTGAACATAATTGCAAGAATGTGAGAAATGAGGCGTCTGTTCTGCCGGCTGGGGTGAAAGGTCACTGCGCTCTGCAGGACGACTGCATTACTGCACCAGAGAACCTCACTCTCTCTCTCTGTCCTGTCTCACTCTCTGTCCTGTCTCTCACTCACAACTGCATTACTGCACCAGAGAACCATCTCTGCCCCCCCATAGCTGCTGTCCTGTCTTACTTTCTCTCATATATTATTCTGTACTGTCTCAGTTCAATCTGACCTGTCTCACTCTCTGACCTGTCTCACTCTCTGTCATGTCACACTCGATCTGTCCCATCTCACTCTCTGTCCTGTCTCACTCTCTGTCTCACTCTCTGTCTCACTCTCTGTCCTGTCTCACTCGATCTGTCCCGTCTCACTCTCTGTCCTGTCTCACTCTCTGTCTCACTCTCTGTCCTGTCTCACTCGATCTGTCCCGTCTCACTCTCTGTCCTGTCTCACTCTCTGTCTCACTCTCTGTCCTGTCTCACTCGATCTGTCCCGTCTCACTCTCTGTCCAGTCTCACTCTCTGTCCTGTCTCACTCGATTTGTCCCGTCTCACTCTCTGTCCCGTCTCACTCTCTGGTCTCACTCTCTCTGGCCCGTCTCACTCTCTGTCCTGTCTCACTCTCTCTGGCCCGTCTCACTCGATCTGTCCCGCCTCACTCTCTGTCCTGTCTCACTCTCTCTGGCCTGTCTCACTCTCTGTTCCATTTCACTCTCTTTGACCTGTCTCACTCTCTGTCTCACTCTCTGTCCTGTCTCACTCTCTGTCTCACTCTCTGTCCTGTCTCACTCGATCTGTCCCGTCTCACTCTCTGTCCAGTCTCACTCTCTGTCCTGTCTCACTCGATTTGTCCCGTCTCACTCTCTGTCCCGTCTCACTCTCTGGTCTCACTCTCTCTGGCCCGTCTCACTCTCTGTCCTGTCTCACTCTCTCTGGCCCGTCTCACTCGATCTGTCCCGCCTCACTCTCTGTCCTGTCTCACTCTCTCTGGCCCGCCTCACTCTCTGTTCCGTTTCACTCTCTTTGTCCCGTCTCACTCTCTGTCTCACTCTGTATCACTCTCTGTCATGTCTCACTTTCTCTGGCCCATCTCACTCTCTGTTCCGTTTCACTCTCTCTGTCCAGTCTCACTCTCCCTGTCCTGTCTCACTCTCTTTCCTGTCTCACTCTCTCTGTCCTGTCTCTCTCTATGTCCTATCTCACTCTCTCTGTCCCGTCTCACTCTCTCTGTCCTGTCTCTCTCACTGTCCTGTCTCACCCTCTGCCCTGTCTCACTCTCTGTCCTGTCTCTCTCTCTGTCCTGTCTCACTCTCTGTCCTGTCTCTCTCACTGTCCCGTCTCACTCACTGTCCCGTCTCACTCTCTCTGTCCTGTCTCTCTCTTTGTCCTGTCTCACTCTCTGTCCTGTCTCTCTCTCTGTCCTGTCTCACTCTCTGTCCTGTCTCTCTCACTGTCCCGTCTCACTCTCTCTGTCCTGTCTCTCTCTTTGTCCTGTCTCACTCTCTGTCCTGTCTCTCTCACTGTCCCGTCTCACTCTCTCTGTCCTGTCTCTCTCTCTGTCCTGTCTCACTCTATGTCCTGTCTCTCTCTCTGTCCTGTCTCACTCTCTGTCCTGTCTCTCTCACTGTCCCGTCTCACTCTCTCTGTCCTGTCTCTCTCTTTGTCCTGTCTCACTCTCTGTCCTGTCTCTCTCACTGTCCCGTCTCACTCTCTCTGTCCTGTCTCTCTCTCTGTCCTGTCTCACTCACTGTCCCGTCTCACTCTCTCTGTCCTGTCTCTCTCTTTGTCCTGTCTCACTCTCTGTCCTGTCTCTCTCTCTGTCCTGTCTCTCTCTCTGTCCTGTCTCTCTCTTTGTCCTGTCTCACTCACTGTCCCGTCTCACTCTCTCTGTCCTGTCTCTCTCTTTGTCCTGTCTCACTCTCTGTCCTGTCTCTCTCTCTGTCCTGTCTCTCTCTCTGTCCTGTCTCACTCTATGTACTGTCTCACTCACTGTCCCGTCCCACTCTCTCTGTCCTGTCTCTCTCTCTCCTCTCCTGTGTTTGGTTTGGGCCGGAGCTTGACCGGATCACTTCAAGGCAGTTCTGTGCCGTACCGTAAGTGTGTGAGCCCGTATCGACCAGGCGTTACTGGATCCAGTGTGAGAGAGAGTCAATAACTGCAGTGAGGAGAACAGCTCACTGGTACTTATAACTTCAGAATGATCAATAATACTCTCTTCTCTCTCTCCTCTGCTTCATTATAAACAGATGCTCAATGCATGACGTTTCTAGCCTTTCATCAGTACTCAGGCACATATTTGGATACTTTTAAAATAATTTTTTGGATATAAATGGATATAAATAGTCTTTACTTGTAGTATACAGTCGGTCAAAAGCTACAAACGCACTAAATAGCTGCATCGTCAATGACAAACGATAGAGAGCAATCTAAACCGCTGATAGAACACACACATTACATGATAGCTGAAGGAGTTGATTCTCAGGTCAGTATATGGTAATCTACACTGATTTATCAGTAATATTTTACTCGTGCCCCAGTAAAAAGGGTCTAGTGGCGCCCTGGATGATTTTTTTTATTACATTACTCCCCTGGTTCCACAGGCAAGGCTTAAGTCTAGTCTCAGACTAAAATGTATGAGATTGTACATGATTGTACATGAGATGTATGTTTGAGCTGTTTTAACTGCAAGCAACTTGCACTGATATATCAGTCAAGTGTCATTGTTTTGTCTCAAGATTCACATCAGCAATGTTTTTTTTATAATGCATGTTTATAAAAGCTACTTAAATGTCCTAATTAATCACATATAAATATCTCACTCTCTGTCTCACTCTCTGTCCCGTCTCACTCTCTGTCTCACTCTCTGTCCCACTCTCTCTGACCAGTCTCAATCTGTCCTGTCTCACTCTGTCTCACTCTCTCTGTCCCGTCTCACTCTCTGTCCCGTCTCACTCTCTGTCCCGTCTCACTCTCTGTCTCACTCTCTGTCCCACTCTCTCTGACCAGTCTCAATCTGTCCTGTCTCACTCTGTCTCACTCTCTCTGTCCTGTCTCACTCTCTCTGTCCCGTCTCACTCTCTGTCCCGTCTCACTCTCTGTCTCACTCTCTGTCCCACTCTCTCTGACCAGTCTCACTCTGTCCCGTATCACTCTGTCTCACTCTCTCTGTCCTGTCTCACTCTATCTGTCCCGTCTCACTCTCTGTCCCGTCTCACTCTCTCTGTCCTGTCTCTCACTCTCTGTCCCGTCTCACTCTATGTCCTGTCTCACTCTATGTCCTGTCTCTCTCTTTGTCCTGTCTCACTCTCTGTCCTGTCTCTCTCACTGTCCCGTCTCACTCTCTCTGTCCTGTCTCTCTCTTTGTCCTGTCTCACTCTCTGTCCTGTCTCTCTCACTGTCCCGTCTCACTCTCTCTGTCCTGTCTCTCTCTCTGTCCTGTCTCACTCTCTGTCCTGTCTCTCTCACTGTCCCGTCTCACTCTCTCTGTCCTGTCTCTCTCTTTGTCCTGTCTCACTCACTGTCCCGTCTCACTCTCTCTGTCCTGTCTCTCTCTTTGTCCTGTCTCACTCTCTGTCCTGTCTCTCTCTCTGTCCTGTCTCTCTCTCTGTCCTGTCTCACTCTATGTACTGTCTCACTCACTGTCCCGTCCCACTCTCTCTG
>NC_139983.1:1560000-1597500 GCF_963993115.1 Abramis brama | reverse complement strand
ATCGCAATAGTTTCTGAACATCAGGACAGTGTGTGTTTATGAAGGATGTGGAGCAGCAACAGGCAACACACATCATTTATTCTCATTAACAAACACATGCTCGTGCACGCTATGCAAATGTGACGTTTGGACCTCAAAACACACACACACATTTACACACACCGCCGATAAAAAATAGCCTTCACAAACAGTCAAATAAATATTAAAGCTCACAGTGTGTATCCAGCTGAAAATCATCTGCAGTTCACTAGCGATGTGAGATAATGGCGCGCGCGAGATATAACCATGTTTTCAATGATAAATCGAAAGAAATTCTAGGCAACAAAGCGTTCGAAAAAAAATGACGTAAAGGGAAATTCGAACGCAAACTCGATGCATTCTCGAGGCTCGGTCAGTGTTCCGATGAACTGACTTCTTTTATTTTGTCATGATTAAAATGAACCCAATAACAAACAGCACAGCGTGTCTTATTTTCAACATTTAGTTTACACTCGAAGTGAGTTGTTAAGTGGGCCTGTATGAGGATTTAAATTATTTTTTGAATGTTTCTCCCGGTTTTTAATCGATGAATTCAGTTGATTCATTTGAATGCCGTACAGATGAACCCCACAGATGCTGAAATCTGCATATGAATCTCTATATATCCATATATCCCGATCCTCGACACATGCACGAGACTCATGACTACACGACGCAGAAAACTTTCCTTTCACCAACATTTGATATGCAACATCGATATCAACACATTTAAACAAAGCCGATGTCATTTTAAATATAAAGATTCATAGTTGGATTGACTGTAATGGAGATCGGGCCTGTAAAATGGATTCAAACCACAACTAAAAAAATCAATAGCTAAGAGACAATTAAACACATTACCAACATCATCATTGCAAACTACGGGGAAGCACACCACTGTCCAATACTTTAAACACAATAGTGTCCATTGCATAACATTATACAACGGCATCTAGCCTACTAAAATATTACGCCAAGTCATTCATTTGTTTAAAGCAATCATGTGCAATTCGAGATCATTATGTACAACAACAGCCCAAATGATACACACATACCAAATATAAAAAGCATGATAGTAGCGACACCAAAGACCAGCAATAATTTCAAATATCAGATATAGGCCTATACCATAAACACGCCGTTTCTCACAAGAACAAGTTCAGAAGAATCGCGTGACACTCTCAGCACAGTTTATTTTACCATTCAAGCTGATTTAAAGATCTCTAATCTCATGCCATATTTTATATCTCACATTATGCTATTGTAGTGTATTCAGCGCAGAAACAATGAACCCATCGGTTACTTACATGATCGGCTAAGTTAGTGGAAGATCCCGAGAGTTCCTCATGGTCTGATTTTGAGCTTCCATCCCGTTCATCAATCACTAAATCTATGGGCATTTTCCCTTTCAAACAGCTGATGTACCGATGGCAGAAGTTATCGCAGAGTTCGTGCACCTTGAGCAGAGGAAAGACAGAACAACTCTTTCACAAATCAGCGCAAAAGGAGGAAAACTACTGAGAAATACAGCAATGCAAATGATTCTCCAGAGACACACTCAACAAGTTCATTGACTAAATAAACCAACAAATAACACAAGCACGTCTTAGTCAACATCTCGCACCAACTATAACTTGTCCGTGAAATTATTCATTAATTTAGTAGAAATAAAATATGTCTATGTCATATCCCGTTTAAACTAACATCGACGGAATATGGATTAATTATTATGAATTATAATTAATTGTTTCAGTAACAATTTACGTTGGGGGTAATTTTGTCAAATAATATATATATATATATATATATATATATGTATTATTTGTATTATATCAAGAATTATAAATTCAAAAAAGAAAAAGAAAAAAAAAGAATCACAGATTGGTGATGAGCGCAGTAAATTCATTCAAATTCTTTCTAAAAGTAAATCAATCCAAATCAATAAAAGATTACCTTTTCTAACTCCAAAAGATGAAACCGTAATACTTGTATGGCTTGTATCATCTGTGAAGAGAAATGCATCGTTAGCTGTATCCCTTCTTTATGTTTTCATTTTAATATTCGTTAGCAACATAATGTTTTGTAGTGAACAGAAACCATCCCAATATTAAGAAATAATTCGAGATGTGCTTGAGAAAGTAATTATTTTTGATATTTAATTTTATTTTATTTTTTGCATGTGGCATTATATGCCTGTGTAAAGTGTGAATGGGTTGATGGTGATTTCAGCCCTAATGAGGGACTTTTCCACCTCAAACACTCCTGGCACACATCAAATCCCTTCGTATTTACTTTCACTATCTCCAGATCCGATGCAAAAAAATATAGTCTCGAGAAGTAAAAAAAACAGTGAGACTCATTTAAGAGAAGTGGATTGCAGGGCTGTAGTGAAGACAAGCAGTGCTGATGTGTTATCTTACCAAATTATCCAATTCTGGATTTGAAGAAAATAAAGGTTTTTCAGCGCGGACCTAAAACACACATGCACACACACACACACACAAAAATCGGAGTTAATAACAATCGATGAGAAATGTGCAGCAATTTAATAATTGGGTTTTAATGAAAGATGCATTAAAATCGCAATCGTTACGAATCAGGTTAAACACTCCTTAAATGCAGCCGCTTAGTGTATTGATGGAAATATAGTTAGGGTTCATAAAATGAAACTATGACTTGTATCTGTGTTTGTTTGCATGTTTTAAGTAGATGTGAGACCTGTTTAGCGAAGACAGCGATGTCCTCGTTGAAGGAGTCCGAGGAACACACATCTCCTCCGGCCACCCCGGGCTCGCGAGGAGTGCATGTGGCCAGCTCACACTTCTCAAACACCAGAGCCAGCAGAGGGAACAGAGGGTGACTGCAGAAACACACACACACACACCGCGATCAGAGCACTTCACCGGGGAAACACGCGAGGAACAGTGTGTGTGAGAGTATTAGTCCGAGCGCGACGGGGGAAATTCAGCTCAGCTTAGGCTTCCGTTCTAAATCACATTCAGATAGTAGTAAATGCAGTTTAATGGGCAATTTAATCACTCAAGTAACTACTGAGTAATTAAATATTAAACTGCATTTACACTCAACGAGAGTCGCGATCACATCGGGTTTTGTAGCGGTGATTTTAAACTCAAGTGAAAATAACGCTGCGAGCGAACGCTTTAAAATTAAATGCAGAACGAAAAGAAAAAAGAAAAAAAGGCATACAAATAAATGTGCAAAGCAAAGTGAAATGTATAGTATTCCCTAAAATAGTGCCAGCATTTCTGGCAAAGCCCCGTATAATAGCTACGCTACTACTAAAGTTCTCGCAAACTATTACGGGAAAGAGGAGGAATTCCCGGATCCGATATAATATCTATAACTCACCCGTAAATTTGATCTTTATCCCTCTTTAGCACGTCGTTGACAGCCGAGCCCATGCTGCCGGGCATGACGTTGGGATGCGGGGCGTGCGTGCCGTAGTGCTGGCCGTGGAGCGGGGGTCCGTGGTTCAGGTGGTGGACCTGCGGCAGCGGCCGCGGCGCGTGAGGGTCCCCGTACATCCCGACCCCGTCCATGCCGCCGTAGTGAGCCAGCTCATCGTACTGGAAGAGAAGCAGAGGGTCAAGAAGAGCACAAACACACGCAAAACTGGGAAAACGAGAAGAAAAGCGTCGCGCGAGGGCAAAGTTTGCCGCGCGTAATTACCAAAAACATGGTAAAGTTGTGTTTCCCGAAGAGAGTAACGCGTGTCTCGCGCGGAGAATATTCCCAACAAAGTGCGTCAGACTGAAGTGGTTTTGGCGACAGACAGACAGTCGAGGCCTGTGATAGATCGTGTGTTAGTGGAGGTGAGTGTTGGAGATTTGAAACCTACCCTTTGCGCCATCAGCCTGCGCTCCAATAAACCTCTGGATCTGTGTCGTAGATTTAATTTCCCAGTCCGCTCACAAACTCACGCGCCGCAAAGATCCCGTTTTCAAGCAACTCGCCGAATTCTCCTATTCTCCAGTATATGGCTGAGAAAGAGCGCAGGCATCGGGAAGAGTTTTTTGCAATTATTCTTCTTCTTCTTCTTTTTCTCTTTGCCCCCCAGAAAAGAAAGAAAAAAAGTCAAGCACCAAAACTGAAGGTTACAGCCGGCCCATCAACAACCTGCATGTAACTAAACTGTCGTGTCTCATGGCTTTTTGCCACTCCAGCTGTCAATCAAAGCCAGAGGTTGTCAAGGTAATGAATGAATGATGGTTGGTGATGATGATGTTCAAGAGAGGATGAATCTTTTTAGCCCCGTTTTCATCCCACAAGTCCCTGTCTTCTTTATGCCTCCGGTCCGCTTTCTTGTTTTATTACTACTGTATTAAAAAAAAAAAAAAAAAAAAAAAAAAAAGAAGAAGGGGAAAGAGAAGAGTTTTTTAAAAAACGCGGCGGTCCCTCGCTCTCGCGCGCGGTGTGAGATGAGTGAGTGTCAGTGTGTGTTGGCAGGTCGGACGCTCGCGCGCTTATACAACGCAGAGAGTCGAGCCGCGCGCATCGGCGGGAGAATGAAATGACGGAAACCGGAAGTGGCGCTGAGCACAGCCAGTCCTGCGCGAGCTCCACGCCAAACCCTGCGCGAGGCGAGCGACGCGACGCGAGGCGAGCGAGCGTCCAGTGCGCGAGGGGGGAGACACGCGCATTCACCGCGTTCAAACACTGTCTTTAACACACAAAAGAAAAATCATTTTAACTCGACTTCGGGTAATGCATTGCGCATGCAACTGATATCGAGTGTCAAATCCAGTGTTATGTGCAAGGCACGAAGAGTTAAAATGATTATTTACGCAGACCCCCTTTTTAAAAAAAATAAAGTGAACTTTTAAAATAACGTGAAGAGAGCAAAAAAAAAAAAGAAAAAAAAAAAAAGATGTTTTATTGAAAGTGTCTTTTAGTCCAATCGCGTTTGTAGATTGAAATGTGATCCGTGCATCGCGCTGCTCAATTCTCAAAGAGCCCGAGATCATCAATCATGAGAAGGCCTGAAGTTTCAGAGGAGGAGCGAGGATATTGATCGTGCTACAGATGTGGCCCCTAAAACCACAAACAGACCCTTAAAACACTCCTCATCAATGAACATATAGCCCACATCGTGACATCAGCGTCCATCGATCGCTTTTTACATAAATGTCTACATTTAGAGCTGTTGTTTTGTTGTTGAAATCAACTGTTCACGCGCCTGTGGAGATCGAGCAGAACTCAACACACGAGGTCAGAAACACACTCACCCGAACCTCGGGTTAGAATGAAGACAGCAATTAAAGCGGATTCATAAATGCAACTGTGTTTATGAGAGAGGGAGGGAGTGAGAGGGTTCAGTGTGCACTAGCGAGTGGACACACAGCGCGCGCTGAATGACCAGTGCTTCATCATCATCATCATCGCGAGGAAGAGGAAGAGTGCGAGCACTTCTGTGCACACACACGCCTGAGCCGAGACACGGGTAAGTGCATATCTCACACTTACAGAAATCAGCAGGGAAAGTGAGCGATTACTGCAGGAAAAAAAAATATTTCAACAACTAGAACTTTAATAATGCGTGCAAATTTAAACACTCAAAATCATACAATAAATCACTACCTTGAGGAAAATGCATGTATATTTTCGCTTTGGTTAAATACAATTTTGAAGAGTAGCCGTTCCTTTTCAGTTTTAATTACATCGGTTTTTAGATATAAAACTCGCAATTTATCCCGACACAACGGCTAATAATTGCGCTGAAAAGAAACTTGACACGGAAAACACGCTTTCGGTTTCAAAAATGTTTGAAATGTATGTCTATGTTAATATGCATGAAATAAAATATTTAGTTTTTATTTATTTTATTTTATTTTTTTACCTACCGACTGAACAAACTCCTGTGTGGAGAGAAACAGAAAAGAAGAGCAGGAATCAGTGTTGTGAATGTGAAGGTGATCCGTGGCTTTAACAGCCGGGAACATTTCATCTGGTGTCAAATTGAGGTCATTTTAGGGTTAAAGCTCTCGATGTCTCTGCCCAGCTGCGGCCGACAATACATGGACACAAACACTTTTACATAACCTGTCACTGTTTACAATTATTAATTTATTTATTTATTTTAAATGGAAATCATAACATAAAATATAATCTAAATGTAGAATATCACTCAGATGCATATCTATTTCTGTTTAGCCTATGCGAAATAACCTGAGTTATGTTATCCTAACAACTATCTAGATCTCATTTGTTAAGGCTTCAGGTCATTCAGAATTATTTAATGCTGTTTAATTTCGTTCTAAAAAATTTAACTGAAATAGGCAATGCCCGAACTAGCCTATAACAGATTTCTACGGAACAACAGGTCGCATGTCGCTCGAATACACATTCGCGCACGTTAAAATATTCGCGCCTTCAATTTGCTTAACTTTAAACATTCAGGAGAATTAAAAAAAAAAAACATTTCTATGATTTCTAGATTAATCATCCGTATTTGCAAATGTTCCGTCATTTTCAGGCTCTTTCTCCTGAAGTGTTTCTGTTAGGCACATTATTCCTGTTTACAGCTCTAGCTCAGCTTAAACTCTCTCTGACCTCAGGAACATCAGTCTGAGGACATCCAGTGTGTGGAGAAGTTTCGAGAGGAACTGTAAATTCTTCTGTGTGAAAGGAGTCTTCTCCTTCATGGCTGCTCAGTGGCGTTATTCTCACGGCACTGTGAGAGTGTGTGCGTGTGTGTGTGTGTGTGTGTGTTTCTGCAGCTCTTTAGCGACACCTGCCGGATCAATGATGCGACTCTCTGCAATGCTGTGTAAAGTGAAGTTAAATAAAAATAGAAATAAAAATAAACACTGATAAAAAAATAAAATAAAAAAAACATATACAAACACAGTTTGTTTCGAATGAATTATATTTAATAAACAAAGCTTGCCAGTTGGCAATTCTGAAGAGCGAAATAAACAGAAATGACCAAGAGTTTGTCATTTAAAAAAAAAAAAGTGGTTGTTTTTATTCGTTTTTGTTTCGTAAATTATAGTGTTTACACTATCTAATTTTTAATGCTCCGCATTATGTTCTACAATTAGAGAACTTTCATTTTAAAATTACGCTATTATTTTTCACGTATCAGTTTTCCTGGTTAAATCCGTTAATTTAACGGTGGGAAATATATATATATATTTCATCCCTGATAGATAAAATAAAAATACCTATAATTATTTTCTTGAAAATTACAAGCGTCTTGCAATAAAAGTATAGGCTATTCCATGCGTTTTGTTATTATTGTCCTCCTCGCCATAGTTTGGAAATGCAAATATTTGACAAATATATAGGATACGCTATATAAGATAAAAACTGTAGGCTAGCTTATATATAATCCTTGTGTTACTAAATGAAATAAAACAGTAGCATATTAGTCGAATAGCCTACGATATGATTAATAAACGAACAAGCAACATAAACAAACAAACAAACATTAGCCTAAATAAAAAATAAATCATTAGCGCTGAGTGAAACCAGGACAACTTTTGCAAAGCATCTCATTTTACATATATCTTGAAATAATCTTATATGTCAAACTGTTTCTGTGTCCACCAGAAGAATATTAAAACGCAGAAATG
This sequence comes from Abramis brama, assembly GCF_963993115.1. NCBI lineage: Eukaryota > Metazoa > Chordata > Actinopteri > Cypriniformes > Leuciscidae > Abramis > Abramis brama. The sequence continues at coordinate 1,589,887 of NC_139983.1, read as the reverse complement.
CGTGGTTATTAATGATCCTGGCTAATAATGTGTTATTTCTGTCGCTTGCCCTGTGTGTTTTAAGAGACTTAAAGCTCTGACACCTTTATATTATAGGCTAATCATCACCAACACCTTTATTTACAATCATGCCGTTAATGTCCCGCGCGAAACGGAACACGCAGTAAGACTTACTAGTATTTCCCCCGATTAGGTCAGATTTGCTTTTCCCGTTTCTTAGTTTGAATTATTACCTCTAAGGCAAAACATGAGAAATAGAAGTGTGTGCAGAACAGGCCTACATTTAAAGAATCAATCATATTTTTTTAAGACCCGATTCATCTAAGATTTCTTCTCATTTTAGAACAAAAATATTATAAATAGTTTTAAAAGGAACGCGGGTTAAAGTTTCGCACGCGCAGATTTAGAGATATCGCGAGGGCTTGTCAACAGTAATGAAACACGAGCCACGCCCTCTGACGTCACTGACAGCTCATTAGCGCTAATCATTTGCTTCTAGAATAGAAGACAAAATCATATCTTTAACGGCTTCTGTTAGTAATTGGATGCAAGTGTAGGTATATCTGCCGTACAGAAGCGTTCCCCTCTCCGCGCGCACGTTCAGTCATTATGCAGAGTTATTATGTGCCCCTCAGGACTGATGATTTTCCGCTATTTAAACAAATACCCGACATACACAGCGCATGTTAAGAAGAAACTGTTTTCCGTTTCCACTGTTCAAATTAAAGGTGTAAAATCCACATTTGCAACGTGTTAAAAAAAGAATGCCGTTGCCATCTTTGTTGTTGTTTTGTTTTCCTTACATCTCCCCATTTGACTGAGTCTCCCTGGTTCTGGGAGTTTACATGATCAAGCAGAGAGCCAGGTAATTACCACACACTGTCAAACACTGGGACCAGTGACTCAAATACAGTGTGAAGTATCAAAGAGGAGCGGGAGACCCAGATCTACATAGGAGACGCCTGAGACACACACACACACACACACACACACACACACACACTGAGGATGTGACAGCACTTACAGTTTCATCTTTGTGCTGGCCTCCAGTTCCACAGTGACACACACACACACACACACACACACACACACTCACACACACTAGACTTCTATAGCAACATTACATATAACGATATTTACTTTTATACAAATGAAAAATATGGTTGCACTACTTTTAGGCTTAGGGCTTGGTTTAGGGTTTAATTTACTGCTATTATTACTACAGTTGTAAAATAAAGCGCAACACTTTATTTTACAGTGTCGTTGTTACACATTACATGTACTTTCCGTAGTAATAACAGTAAATTATGCTAAATTACAAGCAACTAACCCTCAACCAAATCCTAATCCTACCCTAACCCTATAGTAAGTACATACTTAATTTTACTCAGTACTTAAATATATAATTACACTGTAACAATGACACCTTAAAATAAAGTGTAACCGGATATTTAGATTTATACAAATGAAAAAATAAATAAATGTGTTTTTTTAGGCGACATTGTTAGAGTGTAATTACACAAACATAACTGAGTACATGTATTCATAGGCTTAGGGCTTGGTTTAATTTACTGTTAACTTATTACTATAGTAATTACATGTAACGTGCAACTACACCTAAAAATAAAGGGGGTTACACTTTATTTTAAGGTGTCATTGTTACAGTGTAATAATAATTAACTACATGCACTTACTATAGGGTTAGGGTAGGATTAGGATTTGGTTTAGGGTTAATTGCATGTAATTATGCACAATTTATAGTTATTACTACAGTAACGTGTAAAAAGGACACTGTAAAATAACATGAGTTACACTTTATTTTAAGGTGTCAGTATTACAGTGTAATTTATACATGTAAGTACTGATTATTAATAATTAACTACATGTAAATACCACAGGGACTGCATGTAACACACGTAACAATGACACAGTAGAATAAAGTGTTACCAAATACATTATATTATAGCTTTTATTGCAGCTTTATAACTATAGATGCTGTTTCAAGTGTCATTGCACCAAAAAATAACAATGCTTGTAAAATGTATTGAACAGGTTTTTACTCAGATGCTGCAAGAATCATGAAACACACTCGGCTGCATCTCAATGAGCCGTCATTTATTCAGTCAAAATAAACTGATAAAGCAATACAAGTAAAAAAAAGCAAAGGCCCCGTTGGTGTGCAAAACTGTTGGAATCTAAATCCAGTCTGGTGGGACGTTTAAGTGTTTAACATTATAAACATGCCTGTCTCCTCCGGCTCGGAGGGATACTTTACATGTAAATATTCACACAGGCCATGAATTATTGAGAGTTGTGAAGAAGTAAAACGTCTCTGCATCTGAGCTCGAGAACGGACAGGACGAGAGAATTATCCCAAAGAAAAGATAATTGGGGTGTGAAGAAATAAAAGCCTAGGCGAAAAATATAAAGCCTACTGGTTAATTCAAATCCTGCACACACAACACACACACACACACACACGCACGTATAGAGGCATGTCTAGAGTGTGTGTAGGCCTATGTGTGAATCTACACAGAGAAAAGCCACACGTCAAAACTTGTCAAAGTTTGCGGGTGAAGAGAGTTGTGGAGTCGGGCTGTTCTGGTGTGTGCTGTGTTGTGGTGTGTGTTGTGTTCTGGCCTGTGGCTGAACACTCGACAGACTGTCAGGAGCTGATGGGAAACCAGTACAGGCGCTTGATTCACCATCAAACCGCTCGCTCTCTGAACACAGCAGTGCAGGTGTGTGTGAACACACTCAAGCTTCAGACAGAATGCATGCTTTTCCTGCGTTTCTGTAGTGGAATTAAACTACAATGATCTTGCATAACTGTGTTCTTTATGTCATTAAACATCAGCAGTATTAAAGATTGAATGTTCAATCCTCCTGTTAATCGCAGTGTACTCACCACTGAAAATGAAGAAATGCATGACTTTAATTAAATTTCCCAGTGCAACTTCCGAATCCCCATACTACTATTAAGCAATTGTGAATTACTGTACTATAATTGTGCGAGTAAACTAAAAGTCTATTAGCAATGCAGAACACACACACACACACACACACACACATCAGGGCACTAAACAGACACAATTCACAAGTGGTCCCGATGTCTCAGAGGACTTTTAATATGTATGAGCAACATCAAAGAGGAATATCCTGACATGTGGCTCCTCCAAATGATCAAGCTTATTATCACATATATGCAAATGTTTTCCAGTTTTGTTGCTCTTTGTTTGTGGAAAATACAGATGATGCCGTCAGGAGCAGCCATGATGATTTCTAGTGTCCACTGCTCACTTATACTTGCATGTTTTGTTGCTTTTCCTCTGCAGATTCTTCATGTGTCGTTCTCTATGAGAAGACCATTCTGTTACGAGTCTGTCTGAACTGGTCACTTGTAAAAAAATAAAAAATAAAAATCTTGAAGAGAACCTGAAAATAAATGAATGAAACCTGAGTGTTCAGATGCTCGCCACGTTTCTTTTTTTATACCATATTCTTTCATTACATTTTTATGGGTCATTTAAAGGTGAATAAAAATCTCCTCAATAACAGCGCAGGCATTGACGCGAGCGCTGTAACAAAAGCACACAGAGCTGAATTAAATTCTGTTTTATTATGAGCCAAGCCAGATATATGAATATAATTCCTTTCCTAAATGCGTCTCTTGAAAATCGCTCTGTGAAAATCTCCTGTGATGTTTACATTTATACCATTTTAACATTTTATTATGAGTTCCACTGCTTCAAAAATGAAATATGACCTATATTCACAGTGTAACCCGAGGAGCATTTTAATAAACTGCTTGTGGTTTATTGATTACTTATGACAGACATATACTAACACTTGTGTTGTTTTGGTAGACACACTCTAGCCAGGTAAAAAATCTTATTTTTTCAACCCAAATCCTGGGTTGAGCCTTTTGGGTCATTTTTTGGGCTATTTTTTCAGTGTTTGGGTAGTTTTTGTGTTACCCAGATCCTGGGTCAGACGTATGTATTCAAAACTACATAAAATGTGCTAAACTGTAAAATATGATTGAAAATAAAGGAATTATCATTCAAACCAGTGGTTTTGTGTGGGGTATTTGTTTTTTTAATTTAAGAGGATTTAAGTTAATCCGTAAACATTAATTCATGTATGCAGTAAAAAAAGAAGAAAAAGCTAGTGCTACAGTAAAACTGAATCAACCCAGTATGATGGGTTAAATCAACAACCCATTTTGCTGGGTAAAATTAACCCAACATGTGTTCTATCTTATATTTACCCAGCCCTTGGGTTGTTTTTACAACTCCTCCAGTTACACCAAATTGGGTTGTTTTTAACCCATTATTTTTAACCCAGTATAGGAAAGAGTGCATATTCTTAAACGTCATTTGCAATATTATAAATAATGATTGTACCACTTAGACCTCTGTGAGTTCGCTTACTATTTTTCATCATTCTGGGTGCAGCCGAATCTTATATAAAAGCCCCCAGCATGATAACACAGGCATGAGCTCAGAGAGTCTGCAAGTGACTTTTAGCTTTTAAACGAACACAGAATCCAGGCCCGAGTAATCCCTCGTCGCTGGGACTGTAAATAAGCAACCCTTCTGCTGGACGTATAGGTTGATTGGGCGTCATGAAATAAGCGTGATTCGTGACTCGACCCGCGCGGATCCGTCAAGCCGCGTTGATCTGACGGTTAATGGAGTCGCTGCTGTCAACGGTCCGGCACAACTGATGGAATCATCCTTTTGTTCCTTGATGCAGTCAGTGTCTCTTCACCCAATCTTGTATTCTCCTTTAATAGTCAGTGGTAGTTAATTATTAAAGGTATGTATTTGAATTATAAATATACTAGTTATACAGAAGTAGGCAAAGCAGGCACAGCGCCTCAGGCTAAATTCCTCCATTAGCCATTATTTTCCAGTCTCCTGCCTCCATTTCCCTGCCTCCTAGTTTTATGTCATCTCCAAAAAACAGCCAGGCGTTGCTTTGTACTTGCCATCTCCTCCCCACTATGACCACAAAAAAAGAGAAAAACCCTCCCCTGCATACATATATCTGCAGACGCCTTGAAGTGGGATGTCATACCTGTCTTACATTTAATGAATGGCTTTCTTCACCGTGTCCCAGGATTCCAGACTCTCCTGAAAGCTGATGGCGAACGTTACCGTACATCATTAGGCGTGTCGGGAACAGCGCCACCCACAGGACACACGCGGTCCTGAAGCCAAAACAAAGAACTTTTGCACGCTTTTCTCTTTTTTTCCTCCTCTCCTCTCCGGTCCGACTCCCTCTCCTCCGCTCGGCCATCATCTCCTCCACCTCTGGATTTATGAATAAAATACGACACGCTCAGAATAAGAAGATGGCACTGCAGTAACTGTCAAATGCCAAGATGAAATAATAAATTCAGGTGCCTTTTTCTGCTCTGTTGAAGGAAACTTTGTTCTCTTTCCGAAGCTGGCTTCTTCATCTGGGTTTTTTCTTCCCCGGTTGCCGCTCGCTCGTTTTCAAATATTTCCACCCCATTTCTGCAAGTTTTTTTTCCACCTCCTTCAAGCGGTTCACATGCTACACTTCACTTTTAAAGGTTTCATGGAGTGATTGATGACATCGGATGTAAAAGCAGTGCGATACTGTTTGTAACCTCCATCAGAACATTCATCCACTTTATGTCTTCAAATGCAATATAAGCGCCGGTGAATAAGGCATTAATAATGGGGTCGGCTGATTGGAGTCTCCAAAATGGGTCAAAATCTTAGCAATGTAACTCCATATTCAATGTATACAGCATTTTCTTTGAATGAAACATTTCTCTTAGGCAATTGATCACATACCTTTATTCTACTCATTCTAGTGTTCTCTGGGAATCAAAACCATGACCTTGGTGTAGGAATCTGATGCCGACAAAATTAACTTTCCTACACGTCACAATGCATGTGTGCTGATTTCACATCAAACCTTCATCTGGATTGCCTGTAATAAACCAAGAACAGAGCGAGATGTGATCCTTCTCATCACTCTTTTAGAAATAGACACAACATTGACTGTGGAATGACAAAAGTAAAGAAAACATTCACATTTATGCATTTAGCAGACCTTATATTAAAAAAGGAGAGCCAACAACATTCGTAACATACAACGGCAGGTTTATTAGACAACTAGATTAGGAAAAGTACAACTATTTAACAAATTGGCGATTTCATATGAATCAGGTCCTTCATCAGATCTGGATACGGTCTGGATACGGCCTTGATCCGGCGGACTGCGGTAAACCTCGGGATAAACAGAAAGACTAATATTAGCGTAGACGCCATTCTTCTTATGATGTAACGAGTACATCAGGATTTATGGGAAGTGTTCCCGGTTCCGGCTGACCTGATCTATGCAGCCTAACATTGAATTATAGAAGTCTATAATATATTATGTGAATGCTAGGTCAAAGAGATGTGTCTTTAATCTGGCTTTGAACTGACAGAGTGTGTCTGCTTCCCAGACAATGTTAAGAAGTTCCAAAGTTTAGGTGCTAAATAGGAAAAGGATCTACTATTTCTACATTAGGATCTAATATTCTGTGTATTATCAACTGGCCAGAATTTTGAGATCGCAATAGACGTGAAGGACTATAATGCGTTAGAACTCGCTCAAGTACTGTGGAGCTAAACCATTTAGTGCTTTGTAAGTAATCAGCAATATCTGTACAATGTTTACACTCTAAAAACTCCAGGGTTGAAAAATAACCCAACCTTAACCCCACCGCTGGGTCCTTATTGGACAGAACACACGCTGGGCTGATATGAAGTGCTGGGCTTTACCATTTTACCCAGATTTCTGGATCATTTATTTGACCCATTAACCCTCTTGCTTGATTAAGTCTTTCTCGTGTGCTGGGTAATTTCCGGTCTCCTTGGCTTAACAATAAAATGAGTTACAAATATTTGTTATAAAATACAAATGTAAAATAATTATTGTCTCTGTAATACAATAAACCAAAGAGGCCAATGTAAAAAAAAAAGGAATTATACATAATTCTTTTTTTTATTTTTTTATTTTTTTATTTTTTTTACATTAAACACGGAGCCAATGCAGTGTTGACAGAACCAGGCTAATATGGTCATACTTCATGGTTCTGGTAAGAACTCCAAAAAAGGTCCACCTTGTTAGCAGATCATAGAAAAAAACGTACAAATATGCCACCGAATTAGGAAAAAACATTTATGAATTACCATGAGAGTGTATGGGACCCCTTCGGTCCATCAACAGGAACCCGTGAAGAAGAAGCCAAAACCCAAACTGAGCAGAACACTCAATCTATATTTAAACCTGATGGAAACGTGTAATTTACACAACTCATGAATGTTTGAGTGTGTTTATGGAGGGAGTGTGTTTGATGGTTCCTGACAGCACACTGAATGTTTCCTCAAGGTTCATGAAACCACCTCAAAGATCTCCCTCTCCGCCACTCTCTGTCGCTCTCACTCCTCCTCTCTTCTGCTGAGATCAAGGTAAGAGTCGTGATGGGAAATATCCATGAGGTAAAAACATCAGATCACTTTACAGCACAATGAGAAATTAGAGTCAACTCTGTGATGGATTATCCAGGCAAGAGACACTGGGATATTCCCTGGAGAATAGATGGATAAATGGATTTAAGTCAAACAAATTGCATTGTGGTTTTTGCCTATATTTAGCAGTTTATATGTGAAGTATGTGATGCTGCACACTCTCCTCCTCTCTGTCATTGGTCACTCAGTCAGATAGTCCCTCCCCCAACTCCTGTCATTGGTCAATCAGTCAGATAGTCCCTCCCCAACTACTGTCATTGGTCAATCAGACAGATAATCCCGCCCCAACTCCTGTCATTGGTCAATCAGTCAGATAGTCCCTCCCCCAACTCATGACATTGGTCAATCAGTCAGATAGTCCCTCCCCCAACTACTGTCATTGGTCAATCAGTCAGATAATCCCGCCCCCAACTCCTGTCATTGGTCAATCAGTCAGATAATCCCGCCCCCAACTCCTGTCATTGGTCAATCAGTCAGATAATCCCGCCCCCAACTCCTGTCATTGGTCAATCAGTCAGATAGTCCCTCCCACAACTCCTGTCATTGGTCAAGTTAATAATAATAATAATAATAATAATAATAATAATAATATTATGTTTAATTTATATAGTGCCTTTCCCAAGCTCAAGGACACTTCCCAATAACAGTAAAGAACAAACAATCAGTTCATAATACATGGACAATAGACATTTGCCCAATCATGAAATGAGCGATTGCAGTTGCATATCACATTCCAATCGAATACAAACAGAAACAAACAACACTAGTTACAGACAGCACAGAAGGTGGGCAGTTGAAGCAAAGGTCGGATGCAAAACACTAATGGGATGTAAGGAAACATTATGACTGTAATACAGAGTTATGGAAAATGTTTTAGAAAAACATGTCATGATGGATAATACTGTTTAAACAAATTGGTTTTAAGTTTAGACTGAAACAATATATTTGTTGGCATGTGGGGCAGCTCAAACAAACAGGGCTGTGTTTCCCGAAAGCAGCGTTCCCAACTATGTTCGCAAGTTTCGTCGTTATCATCAGTTCAACGAGTCTCGACTACGACAGATCCTGTGACCTGTGGTTAGAAGAAGAGTTTCTAGTTTTCATGACATGTGGACTCAATAAATCCTGATCTTGAGCAAAATAATCAATCTGACATTCAGTGCAATCTATATCTGTTATCTAGAATATATACAAATGTCATTTACGTCTTTTAGTTTGTAAAGAGATTTAAAGCATAGTTATTGAAGAGTGCGCATGTGTGAACGAGCTCTAGTGTGTAAGAACGAGTATATGATTGAATCTGGAAATAAAGCAAAATAACTGAGAAAAATGAGAAATAGTCCTCAGATGCCAAATCCGTAATTTATAGCAAAACATCTAGAGTTCATTTGATCTCTGACAGATTCATTAACAGTAGTTATTAATCCAGCACCTGCGTGACATCGTTAACCAACGTGGTTGAAAGACCAATTTTGTTTCGGGAAACAGTCATGACTAGCTAGTTGATTTCTTCAGCGATGCATCGTGATAGTTGAGCAGCGAGTTAATGTTGTTGTACGGGAAACACCCCAGGGCTGCGTTTCCCAAAAGCATCGTTAGTCAGGTATGGTTGCAAATGCTGTTACCAACACAGTTCAATCAAAGATTCTGAATTTCCCCAAATCATGGTCCTGAATGATTAGATATGCAAGTACCATGGTGTCCAATGAACAACCTGCTGTAGAAACATAATTTTTGTTAGTTATGATCAGATATGATTTAATATGCTGCCATTAAAGCCAGGCAAACGGCATCTCTTCACCAAGAATAAAGTGAGACACAGACAGTCACATCAGACCAGCTTCCTTCGCTGTGAGTCATTTACAAGAACAGAATAATTTAGGAAAGAAGAAAGTTGGAGCCCGACTGTCAGACGTGTGCTTGATGGCCTCTTTGTCTCAACACTGACTCTAATTGTGTGTGACGTTTATAAAGAGTTTCTTTTCATTTCCGTGAGTAAGATAGCAGTACATCCTCTTGCCATCTGCCGAGCAGCGTGAGGAACACGATCTGTTTGAAAACGCTCCACTCCGCTATGAAGATATAATTGTTCCCCCTTAGCTGCAAAACAAAGAGCAATCAAACTATGTGTTTATTTTTAATTTCCCATGCATGTTTTATCACGGCATATGCCAGCGCGCGCTACGACGGGAGGACTCTATCTACACACGAGAAATGACTTCTGCCGTGCGAATGTGTGCGAGATAAAGACGGCAGAACATTATCACACGGCGCTATTATCGTCAGTCATACTCTCGAGTGTCCAGGGAGGATGGCTAGAGTTCAGTCCAGCCCCAAAGCCATATCACAGTCTGCGAACGCCATGAGAAATCGCTCTGTCTGAAGAGCCGGATTCGCCCTGTCACTGCCTAATACACGGATTGATTCATGGTGAGAATGGATCAGGAATATGTCCTTCTGTCGAGACTATTACCCGTCTCAGCCCATCTCTCAGGCTGTAATGATGACGGCTGATGGGCCTCTAATTTTTGTTCTTGCTGAGCAAACGCTGTTTCACTGGTCAGACCCTGAGCAGAAGCAGTTCTTGAAGACACCCGCGACTCTTCATGGAGAGATCCCAGAAATAACGACTAGCATCATCAGGTCATGCTCTTTCAGGGGGGTTCATTTTACTCGGGAATAGAGCGATTAAAAGACATTCGCGGATTTATTGTGTATTTCTAATATCTAATATTGGTTAGATAAGTTATCTAGAGGTTTTTGCATGTGGTGCAGTTAAAAGTCTTTTAGGTTGATGAGGTCCTTGTGAGGTTTGTATGGTTTAGATGGGGTGTGAATTAAAGAAGTAAAGAAGATTTGATCCCCCTTAAAGAAGGTCAAAACAAGATGTAAGGCCAGTATCATCAGGTCATGCTCTTTGGGGGATATACATGGATTTCTTGAGTATATCTAATATTCAACTCAATTCACATTTATTTGTATAGCTCTTTTCACACTACACATTGTTTCAAAGCAGCTTTACAGAAAATTCACAAAAAGTCCACATTACAGTTTAGAGTGATCTGTTATCAGAGGAAACTGTCTAAGTTATGAATTTCAGAAATCTATACATATACAAAATCACAGTTAGCAAAAAATGTATTCATTTAAACAATGTAATAATTAAAGCAGAATCAATGAGCTCGTTGAAATAATGAATACTTGTTTGTTAACAAATGATTATGACATTTAGAAAAACGTAGCATTGCTGCATGTTGATTCAGAGTTTGCGTGTTCTGAAGTCTTCGCAGGAGTTGCCGCCGTCCCTTCACAAAAGTAATATGTATTATTGGTTAGATAAGTTATCTAGAGGTTTTTGTGTGTGGTGCAGTTAAAAGTATTTTAGGATGTGGTCTTTGTAAGGTTTGTATGGTTTAGATGGGGTGTGAATTAAAGACGCAATGAAGGTTTGATCCTCCTTAAAGAACGCCAAAAGATTTTCAAAGAAAGTAGCCTTGTAATATGAAAAATGAAAATATGTAAAAAAAATAAACATACATTATTATAGCTCTGACTGATTTTAAATAGTATTTTTTTTATATACCATATAACTGAACGAACATTCTGTTAATGTTACTGGAAGAATGTTTGTTCATAACGTTGAGAAAACCTTGACAGAACGTTCCCTGTTCGCTGGGTAAGCATCGAAAATGCACATGCATATTGAATGATTTAATATACAAAGCAAACTGCTGAAATATCAACAGAAATTATTATTTCAGAATCATCATTGGTCCAATTCATTTTTAATTAAATAAAGTGATGAAGCATCAATAAGAACATGATCTAACAAATGACAATACTCATGAATTGAACCAAGATGGACAAATGTGTGAAAAATAGTCATCTAAAAAACTTGCTGCCCTAAAAGTCTGTAAAAAGCATCTTTTTCCATTGAAGGCCATTTAAAGGTACGCATCACAACAATCTGTGCACGCAGCATATCAATACCAGTATTATACCATGGGATGCCCGGTTGTTTTTCTTTTATTGGTCCTATCTGTCGTCTACGTCAGTGGTTCTCAATTCCAGTCCTCGTGACCCAGTCCTCGTGACCCATTGCTCTGCACATTTTGTATGTCTCTCTTATCTGACACACTCAGTTCAGTTCATGGAGTCTCTCCTAACGAGCTGATGATCTGGTTCAGGTGTGTTAAATAAGGGAGACATACAAAATGTGCAGAGCAGTGGGTCACGAGGACTGGAATTGAGAACCACTGGTCTACGTGAACACCCTGGTAACCTCTCAGAATACCCTAGAAAGCACCTAAAACCCTGGTAACCATTCAGAACACCCTAGCAACACCCTGGTAACCACTCAGAATACACTAGAAAGCACCTAACACCCTGGTAACCATTCAGAACACCCTAGCAACACCCTGGTAACCACTCAGAATACACTAGAAAGCACCTAACACCCTGGTAACCATTCAGAACACCCTAGCAACACCCTGGTAACCACTCAGAAATACCCTAGAAAGCACCCAACAAACCGACCATTCAGAACATCCTAGCAACACCCAGTTATCCACTCAGAATACCTTAGAAACACCTAACAACACCCTGGTAACCATTCAGAACACCCTAGCAACACCTTAGCAACATGTATAAACCTTTCCCTAGCATTTGCAGTAGAACCACCCAGGAAAGCACTCTAGGATTGTGAGTTTTGTGTGGTTAATATCACTCATTTTTAGTCTGATGTCTGATGTTTTAGTCTGTGTGACACCACTGTGTGTTGTGTCACGTGACCTGTAGGGCTCACGTGATTGGTGTGCCTGAGCGATGCCCTCGCTCGCCCTCTTCACTGCAGGCCGCCAGTGAACGCTAATGCATGAGGATTTCACTTCTGATGGCTGTTCATTTTACTGCTCATTTGAGCAGATTTACAGCACACGTTCTATCTCTCGACCGCAGCGCCACTCTTATCTGTAATGAAAGCGAGCGGAGCATTAATCAACAGCCCTGACTATCACATTAAATGTATTGTATATGGGGAGTAAACACGCTCCGTGGCTCCGCCATATCAGGCCAGAGGAGAGAGAACATGCCAGAAAAAACCCTTGTTATATTTGTCACAATTTCACCTCTGCTGTTTTTGAAGCAATGTTCCATGAGGCCATAAACCGCATTACAACAGTGCATAAATTTGTCTGATTTGTGTCTGGAGTAACTAATTCCTTGAGTACATTTTAGAAAAACAAGCAGCCAGCCCTGAAATTGCAATTCTATAAAGGCTTTAAATTACCGAGTACGGTATCGAGGACCGGCCTGATGTGCACGTTATGGAAAGCGACGTTGCTTCCCGAGATTGAGTCAATAAAAGGCAAGATGACTGAGGCATGTACTCAAACAGAATTAAAAGGAGGCTACAGAAGAGCCATGCATCTCATTTAGAGAGAGAGAGAGAGAGAGATAGAGAGAGAGAGAGAGAGATAGAGAGAGAGAGTTAGAGAGAGAGAGAGAGAGAGAGAGAGAGAGAGAGAGCGCTGTAGGCCATGCGTTGCATTCACACGTCTGAAATGCTTTGAGTCTTACAGTGACAAATGTGTTTGTGTGCTTCAGCTCCTCACACAACCACGCATGCGCCTCCAAACAGGTGTTTCGTGCTGTCTGAGCTGTAGGACTCTTCATTCATTAATATTTGATATGCATTAATATATAGCCATAAATGGTCAATGCATATATTGCAGTGTATTGAAAAATACAAGCAGTAGTTTCCCATATATAGAAATGCATTATGTAATATATTGCATTATATTTTGCAGTATTTGCACATATATTTTTGTTCTGTAAGGGTACACGTCTACAGACCAGAAGATCACTGAGGACTTTTGAAGACAAGGCAGGAAGAAAAGGCACCTAGAAACCACTCATAATACCCTAGCAACACCCTGGAAACCATTCAGAATACCCTAGAAACCACCTAACAACACCCTGGTAACCATTCAGAACACCTTAGTAACACCCTGGCAACCATTTAGAACACCCTAGCAACCAACCATTCAGAACACTCTAGCAAAACCCTGGTAACCCTTCAGAATACCCTATAAACCACCTAGCAACACCCTGGTGACCACTCAGAATACACTTTAAACCACCTATCAACAGCCTGACCATTCAGAACACCCTAGCAACACCCAGTTAACCACTCAGAATACACTTTAAACCACCTAAAAACAGCCTGACCATTCACAACACCCTAGCAACACCCAGTTAACCACTCAGAATACACTTTAAACCACCTAACAGGAAAGCACTCTAGGATTGTGAGTTTCGTATGGCTAACATCACTCATTTTTAGTTTGGAATTGGAAAGTTTTGTTTGTTTATTCAGATCGTGATCATATGCATGTATGGGCATCTATATGAAGGGATTTTAGCGCATCATTGAGCTTCAGATGACAAACGATGTTCTGAAGTTGCTCTTGCTCGAGCGAACAGGAACAGAGTCATCAATTATTTCTAGACTCTATTCGCTCTCTGTAATTCTGCAGAAGCATATTAATACTGTAGTTTAGACCAAAATGATTTTTCTTCAGAGTTTTAAAGAGGAATTCGATGAAATGGAAGCGCAAAATTAAAATAATTTCTCTTGCAGCGTGTAAAACAATAGCACTCGCTTAGCTTTATTAAAATGCCCAATAATAACTGATTTAAAGGCTATAAAATTGTATTCATTAGAGGGTCGTAGTTGAAGAATTATTGGAAGTATACCTAAACGTGTCACTTTTATAGCAAGCGAGCGAGATCATATAATTTGAAAAGACTGTGATTATATTTGAGATTTGTCCTGAAGCATTAGCGGGAGCTCGTAAAGAGCTGAAATTTAATATGATGCTTTCAGTCAGTTTAATTGAATTTTAATTGCCACTTTGGGCAGAAGGTTTAGATCGGATCGATAAAATATTAAAGATTCAGTGCTTCGGTGTGGAACCTTCTCCGGTTTCGCACTGCAGAGGATCCGGCTCTGGGAAGCGCGGGTGTTTATGATGTGTTTTCCAGTGTCCGGAGCCGTCGTGCGACAGTACGGAGTGGATAAATTAGACAGAAGTGTGAGCGGTGGATTGCATTAATTAAGCGGCTGAGGGAAGAGCATTCGGTCACCTTCAGAGGGAAGCCCTTAATGTGCCAGAGCTATAAATATTTTGAAATGTCAGACCTCGCCGAGACCGCATCAGAGCCGAATCAGCCCCATAAATCAGCCGCGGAAACGGCCCGGACAGAAAAGATGGCTCTCTGGTATTTTAGAAATAATTACTAACACAAAAAAGGGTAATGAATGAAGCTATAAATTCCATTAAAAACAGACTAGTCGGGGATTATTTGTTAAAACTATACATTGCCTCACGAAAACGATCTTTAGTGAATCGTTCCTTCCAGCCATAACCGACTCGAATGCGAAACGGTTCGCATGATGTCATTGCAGCGGCTGATTAACGGTCTGTTAATTGATCGAGCTCAAAGTGAGTTACACAGAGTCTGATATGACATCAGATTAAGAAGATTACATTAGAGGCTATAGAGTGCTGCAGGGATGACGTAGTATTGTTGGCCAGAACACATAAACAAGTGGCGTTTTATCCGCTTCCATCGTCCTGAAGTCAATGGGTTTTTGGTCAAACGCCTGAAATAAGGTCTGTGGTGAACAGCTCTTCATATTACTCAACGTCATAAAATACATCAAGACCTCCTTGTAAATGTTTTAAAGCTTTTACTTGTCTTGAAAAGTGAACGAGTGTGTAAAGTTTTCAATGTTGTTTATGTGTCTATGTGGTGTTTTTAATCTGCTTTAAGACAAAGCATGTGTAAATTCATAAGTCGACACCATTGCGGAGTATTTTCTCCTTAAAACTGCAGTGAACCAAAGACAGTCTCAAAAACACGCTTTGAAATCGCTGGTGTTTCTGACGTCACAAACTACCTTGTAACCAATCAGATCAACGTGTGATCGTCAACCAGTGGATCTCTGAGCTGAGTGAGTGAGTGGAGGCGGGGCTCATTTGCATATTCATAGAACTGCGCATACTAAATGAGGCAAGGTGTCGAGTTACATTCAAAATATTTTAAGACATGAATAATTTTTTTTTCAAGGAAAAAACATTTAAATATGTAATTTTGGTGATTAAAGATGAGTTTTAAAGGATACAATTATTGCCTACAGGGAGACTTTAAATGAGACTACAGAGTTTAATAAAGACTCGTTAATAAAGAAGAAATGTTTTTTAAATAAAGACTGAAAGAGTTTAATGATGGTGAAGTTGAAGTCATGTGAAGTCCGATAAAGCCCACGTTTAGCTTCTGCCGATTGCATTTAGGCTTCAAAATAGGTGATTTTCATGATGAACAACACAAGAATCATGAACTTTTGTTGCAGAGCTTATTTTCTACAATAACCCAAAAGGCAGTGGAAAAAATCCTATTTGGCCTGCAAGAATATGTCATCACTACAAATCTTTAAATTTGGACAGTGTTTTAGATTATCAAACATTTGTTGAGTTGTAGGGCATGATATAAAGAAAAAACTCAAAACACAAGACCATAAAGAATGTGCAAACATTTATGCTCTTTTTAATACATTTGTAGTGAGTGTGTAAATGTACAAATACAGTAAAGAGAGACGATGTTGTGGTCTGATGGGACAAATCACCTGTTTTACTATAGTCCCATATCAGAGTAAATTAAATGCATTTTTCTGTGGACTGAAGTGGAAAAATATAATCTGCCATCCATTCTGAGATGCATAAAGTTCTGAATGAAACCGCAAACCGAGTCCAATCTGAACCCTAGGCCGCTGCATCTGACACGACTGTAAAGAAGACACCAGTAGACACGCAGTATTATTAGCAGTATTAATCTATCGTTCCTGCCTGTTGAAGTGCAAGACATTGGAAACACATGATTTACAGCAATAACAGACCCTGTCTCATGACGAGCGCTCTGTGCTTCCCATAGAGACGTTGTGTGAGTATGTATATAAGAGAGGCGGCTCTCCTCAGAGACGCAGAACCACATTAGCTTCTGTCATGTATGGAGCCCATAGTGTGGAATTGCTTTAATACCGTTCCTTGTACAACAGCTGAAATTACTGAGCTAAAACTATACATTATGAATCATTTATTGTCCCCAGCTTATGTATTACCACCCAGGAAAATCCCAGCGAGGTCCCGAGATCCTCTCTGATGGACACGCCATTATTCACAGGCCAGCGTTTCAACTGCAGTAAAACACTCCTCTCGCTCCACAAGCCTCCGAGTCCCTCGCTCTAATCACACACTTTTTATCATCCCAAGCTGGAAAATACAATGTTCTCATTACTGCACGCATGTCAAAGTGACGCTGGATGAAGTAAGGAATATGCTCTGTTCTGCAGTGAAGCAAGGATGTTTTCAGTGAGCCCTCGCATTGAAAACGTCACCCTAGTTTTGGGTGAAAAGTCTCGGTTTGCAGTTTAAACACAAGCTTGACTGTTTTTGGTCAATTGCACAATGATGAGAAGCAGCTAAACACAACCTCTCTATAAATGAATTATTATTCATAAGGGCACAATGCATTTCAGTTTTCAATTGTGCTTTAGTACATGTTTTTCCAAAGCAGAGATCAATGCCTTAATAATGAGCGAGACAAAAGCAAGCAAAAAAAAAAAAAATAGCCATACAACATGCATTATTTTAAAGGATCATTAAATACTGCCGAGAGGAGAATCAAGCATCTATGTAAATAAAAGACTGAATTAAATCTGTTCAGAATTTGCAACCAAATGCAACAGAAAACCAAATGTTTACGTTTACAAAGCATAAAAACACTTCTTCACAATCAAAGAATGTCAGATATCCTGTACAGAGTGAGTCCACTGCAGTAATGAAAGCTTTTGAAATCTGGATTAAACATATCCACAGCCACATAATGTTAAATGTCATGACTCCCACAGTCTTTTTAGACTAGGAATACATGATATCCAATAATCCCTTAACATTAGGCTAAACAAACATAAGCAGCAGAAACATAGATATGAACTGCACTACATGTATAACAAGTAGCCTACAGGTTTAACATAAGGGTTTATATGACTGAACCTTGCCTTGTCATAAAAAGGTCAAATTACATGATATTTTAAGATTTCTTACCTTTCACACAGTTATGAGGGTCTTCAGGGTCCAGTGATATCATGCTTGTTGTATTTTTTTTATATTTTTTTTTATATATATTTTGCATGTCGCTTAGGATTATGTTTTATAAGCCTGCAGTGAATCAGCATTTTTTCCCCCTTAGAAACAATATTACTTTGCTGTGATTCTGGATAATTTCCTCAAACTGCCGATGACACTTCTGTATGCAACTGGAGCCTCGAGACACGGGTTTGCTGTAGTTAACATGCAGCTATACTTTCATTGCGAGAACGAGTGCATGCGCGCCAAATAGGAGCGCAATAATTCTTACTAAAATATACATTTTGCTTGGAAAATTAATATGCAATATTTTATAACACTAGAAATATCTTCTAATTATGATAATTTATCTTTAGGATGTTGGATAAGTTGCAGTGAACTTCTAGCGAACAGAAGTACTTCAGTGAACAGAAGTAGCCTAATTCAGGGAAGTTTTTTTTTTTAAAGAAACTAAATATATAAAGATACAAAATATAGTTTTGGGTATAGGACCTATGCTACTTAATAAAGATGATGTATACTTACTTAGAATGCTGAGAATTACAGCTTTTAATGCAATATTTTTTTTTGGAGAAAGCAAGAATCCCCAGTTTTAAATGAGTGGTTAGATTTAGTTTCTAAAGTACATTATGGAGAGGATAACATGAAATTAAGAGCAAATGTATACATTTTGAAAAGATATGTGCAACTCTAAAATCAAAGAATATTCCATAAAATAAAGGAATATATATTAGCCTCAAATAATATTACTTGAATAACTATTAGGAATTATGTGTCATTATAAGAGTTTGACATAAATATGTGAATGTTAAATTTTTATTAATATTTATTTATTGTTTTTTGTCTTTTCCCCCTTAAATCATAAGTGTCTAACTATGTACTTTTTGGTTATTGTTCTAATCATGTGTGTTGGTGGGTATTATCACAAAAGAAAAAAAGAAGAAGGAAAAATAAGGAATATTTATTGGGGGAAAATATGATGTCTTTAAATGAACTGTCAATTTGTATAATTGTGTTAAATGTGTTTGAATTGAAAGACATAATAAAGTACATTTTATATATATACAGTGAGGAAAATAAGTATTTGAACACCCTGCTATTTTGCAAGTTCTCCCACTTGGAAATCATGGAGGGGTCTGAAATTGTCATCGTAGGTGCATGTCCACTGTGAGAGACATAATCTAAAAAAAAAAATCCAGAAATCACAATATATGATTTTTTAACAATTTATTTGTATGATACAGCTGCAAATAAGTATTTGAACACCTGAGAAAATCAATGTTAATATTTGGTACAGTAGCCTTTGTTTGCGATTACAGAGGTCAAACGTTTCCTGTAGTTTTTCACCAGGTTTGCACACACTGCAGGAGGGATTTTGGCCCACTCCTCCACACAGATCTTCTCTAGATCAGTCAGGTTTCTGGGCTGTCGCTGAGAAACACGGAGTTTGAGCTTCCTCCAAAGATTCTCTATTGGGTTTAGGTCTGGAGACCTTGATATGCTTCTTACAGAGCCACTCCTTGGTTATCCTGGCTGTGTGCTTCGGGTCATTGCCATGTTGGAAGACCCAGCCTCGACCCATCTTCAATGCTCTAACTGAGGGAAGGAGGTTGTTCCCCAAAATCTCGCAATACATGGCCCCGGTCATCCTCTCCTTAATACAGTGCAGTCGCCCTGTCCCATGTGCAGAAAAACACCCCCAAAGCATGATGCTACCACCCCCATGCTTCACAGTAGGGATGGTGTTCTTGGGATGGTACTCATCATTCTTCTTCCTCCAAACACGTTTAGTGGAATTATGACCAAAAAGTTATATTTTGGTCTCATCTGACCACATGACTTTCTCCCATGACTCCTCTGGATCATCCAAATGGTCATTGGCAAACTTAAGACGGGCCTTGACATGTGCTGGTTTAAGCAGGGGAACCTTCCGTGCCATGCATGATTTCAAACCATGACGTCTTAGTGTATTACCAACAGTAACCTTGGAAACGGTGGTCCCAGCTCTTTTCAGGTCATTGACCT
This sequence comes from Abramis brama, assembly GCF_963993115.1. NCBI lineage: Eukaryota > Metazoa > Chordata > Actinopteri > Cypriniformes > Leuciscidae > Abramis > Abramis brama. The sequence continues at coordinate 1,570,095 of NC_139983.1, read as the reverse complement.
GCTCCTCCCGTGTAGTTCTGGGCTGATTTCTCACCTTTCTTAGGATCATTGAGACCCCACGAGGTGAGATCTTGCATGGAGCCCCAGTCCGAGGGAGATTGACAGTCATGTTTAGCTTCTTCCATTTTCTAATGATTGCTCCAACAGTGGACCTTTTTTCACCAAGCTGCTTGGCAATTTCCCCGTAGCCCTTTCCAGCCTTGTGGAGGTGTACAATTTTGTCTCTAGTGTCTTTGGACAGCTCTTTGGTCTTGGCCATGTTAGTAGTTGGATTCTTACTGATTGTATGGGGTGGACAGGTGTCTTTATGCAGCTAACGACCTCAAACAGGTGCATCTAATTTAGGATAATAAATGGAGTGGAGGTGGACATTTTAAAGGCAGACTAACAGGTCTTTGAGGGTCAGAATTCTAGCTGATAGACAGGTGTTCAAATACTTATTTGCAGCTGTATCATACAAATAAATAGTTAAAAAATCATATATTGTGATTTCTGGATTTCTTTTTTTAGATTATGTCTCTCACAGTGGACATGCACCTACGATGACAATTTCAGACCCCTCCATGAATATATATATATATGCTAAAATATATATATGCTAAAATATTTGTTGTTTGGACATTAGATGTGCCTTATTTAGAATTTTAAACCTACAAGTGTATTTTTATGATAGCAATAACTGTAAAGGGACTATTGTAATGGGGTAAATCAAATGTAGGCTAATATACTGTCAATTACTAAGCTCAGATTCATCTTACCAGTTAAAATTCATACTGTGCTTTTGTAATTATTTATTTTTAATTTTGTGATTTTAACTTCTGCTTTACAAAGCTTTTTTTTAGATTGTGTTCTAATGTTCTTCTAATCATAAACATGTACTACAGCTGCCAAACAAAACCAGAGAGAAATGTATTCATAAATCTTTAAAACAATCTAATTAAATCTTGGGCACAAAACATTCAGCCAGTAAAAAAAGAAAACCTGTAGTATATATATTGTATTTAGGCCTATCTATATATCTATCTATCTATCTATCTATCTATATATATATATATATATATATATATATATATATATATATATACAGTATATATATATATGTCTATATTGTCTAATTTATCATTGTAGCCTTATTTAAGTTGATTTTCTGTATACTGTGTATTTATTTTTGGACTAATAATGGTTAATAAAGTCTAATAATGGTGAGAGAGTGTCAGTGGTAATGTCGGTCAGTGTTGGAGAATCTGTGTAACAGCTGAGGCTTAGCCTGACAGTTAGCCTGCCCTGGACCAGGCTAGTTTCCCAGCATAAGTTGCCAGGGTAACTGAGTTTGAACTATTTTAAGTTTGCTTTATGAAACAGAAATCACCGACAATAAGTCTGACTAACCAAAATAAGCCTGGCTTGTATTCTAATCTTGTTTTATGGAACAACCCTCTGGTTCCATTGTCCTGAAGAACAATGGGTTTTTGGAAAAGGGTTTTGGTTAAATGGCTGAAGGTCTGTGGGGAACACAAGCTCAAGACACTTTCATGTTTTATTCCACGACATAAAATATATCAGTATTACCCCTCTCACGATTATTTTAAGATGTTATGTGTCTTGAAAAAGGCAGTTGTTTACAAGTGGCTAAATGGGACTACAGAGGCTGTCGAAGAGATTAAACGTCATCACGCTGAACAGGTAAACTCAGTCTGCTTTTACAGCCTCGTTATGCTCGTAATCATGCTCTTATAAACTATCCTAACTCAAACTTTCTGGGTAAATGTGTTTAGATAAAGACTGAAAGAGTTGTCGGAAGCCTAGTGATGGCAAGGTTGAAGTCGTGGGACTGTGGTGTAGTTCGTTTATAGCCTACCTTTAGCTTTTTACTTCTGGCAGCTGCATTTTGGCTACAAAACATGCAAGTATCATAAACCTTTGTTGATCACAGAGTTTTTTTTTTTGTTTTGTTTTTTGTGATAATCCAAAAGCCAATGGAAAAATCCTATTGGGTTTTTGTCGAGGGAACCAGTGTGATGTGAACTGCCGATTGGCCTACAAAGTGAGAGGGTTTGAAAAGTCAAAAACACCATAAGAATATCATAAAAGTGGTTGATATCTGACTTTATATATGCATTATGTATGAACATGGGATTATAGTGATGAATTATTATTTTTTTTTACTCCGATCTTTACAATGGTTCAATTGATCCAGATCATGAAAACCATCCTAAAGATTCGGTCACGACTTTGATTCTTCACTTGGAGTGGGTGGAGGCGGGGCTCATTTACATATTCATAGAACCTCGAATACTAAATTAGGCTAAATGTCGAGTTACATTCAAGATACTTTAAGGCATGGAAAAAAGGAAAAAACATTTAAATATGTAATTTTGGTGATCAAAGAAAAGGGATGAAATTATTGACTACAGGGGGACTAAACTTTTCATTGTAATTGCATGAAAAAGACTAGCCAATACATTCTTCAAAATCAGAAAAAAAAGTCACATGGATTTGGAATGGATTAAGTAAATGATGACAGAATGACCTGAGTGAAAGCAGTCCATGAGAGAACTCTTTGATCCTGTTTGAGAGGCAAACATTGTTTCTATTCAAGGTCCAACCATGTGATATAGTGCTGTTTTAGGATGCTTTACCACCCGCAGACTAAATGTTCAACCACTTTGAACACGTCTGTTTTTGGATCTTGCTAATTGTGAAAACTTTGCGCGGGTGTCTCTGCCGACAGATGAGATGAAAAGTTGCTGCTAAGTTCGCAGCTGGCAGGCGCATGAATGCAGTGTGAGCTGCTGCGCCAACAGAAGTGCAGGTTCCCGCTGCTTTGGCAACAAAAGAGCCTCGGCACAAGACATCTGCGCCTCGAGTTCAGTCACATGCTCCAGCCGAACCGCTGCTCCTCCATTAGCATAGCTCAGAGCGAGCGCTACACCTACTCAATCTCTCCCGCGCGTCTTTCAGTGCGATGATGCTGTGTGTGAACCCTGTGTGAATGTTCACTAGTGCTGTTCTGAATCTCAATGAGCAGGTCTCATGGAAGCAAAAGTAAATTGAGCTCACTAGCATGATGAATGATCCAAATAAGCGCTATTGTTCTCTTCCGCGACCGCTGGCTTGGGCGGGAGCCAGATGGCGGGAGTTAGCGCTCACTTTTTGTGTTCATATCTGATAACCACTAATGGGTGGCTTTTCTTAAGAAATTAGTGTGATGTTGGTGTGGAGGCATTTCAGAGGCTTATTAATTGTTCTGCACTGTTAGTTAGTAGAAATGTTGGTGAAAATCCAGCTTTTAATGTAGTTTATATGTCTATGTGGTGTTTTTAATATGCTTTAAGACAAATCATGTGTAAATTCATAAGTCGACAGCATTGCTGAGTATTTTCTCCTTAAAACTGCAGTGAACCAAAGACAGTCTCAAAAACACGCTTTGAAATCGCTGGTGTTTCTGACGTCACAAACTACCTTGTAACCAATCAGATCAAACGTGTGATCGTCAACCAGTGGATCTCTGAGCTGAGGGAGTGAGTGGAGGCGGGGCTCATTTGCATATTCATAGAACCACGAATACTAAATGAGGCAAGGGTGTCGAGTTACATTCAAGATATTTTAAGGCATGAACAACGTTTAAATATGTCATTTCGGTGATCAAAGATGAGTTTTAAGGGATACAATTATTGACTACAGGGGGACTTTAAGCACATTTGTTTTGTGATTCCTGAAGATTTAAAGTCTTGCTCTCTGAAAAATTCATCAAAATGACATAAGTTTGTTTTTAAAACAAGAACAAATATCTGCCAATGGGGTCAGTAAAATAATCTTGTTTTCCCTTTGAATTAAGATTATTTTTCTGCCCCTACTGGCAGATATTTGTTCACTTCATTCTGATGAATTTTTCAGAAAATAACACTTGGCTTCTCCAGTAAATCTATCTTTATTTGAGGATGTTTGTACAGGAAAACAAAACAGAAACACTGAGGAAGAAACTCTTTGCTGATAGTTTAACTTCTCAGCTGTTTACCCAAGTACTTCATCGTATCGGTTCTTCAGATAGTTAGCGGTCGGGACGGCCCGCGTCAGGGGACAGATACTCTCCTCTCCGCCTCATGCCTCGGGCTCGACTCCTTCTCCTCCTTCATCATCCATCCTTCTCTCGGTCCTCGCCGCCAGATTCCCATAATGCACTGCTAGCCTCAGCTATGAGGATTCTTTCATTTTTGGGAAATCGTTGTGATTTTAACTAGCCTTTGTTCGGGTCTTTGACTAAAAGAAATAAGCACATTTGCATTATGACTCAATAATTCTAAAATGGGTAACCCTTTTTTTAGTGTCTTTGTTACATATGTTGCATGCACTTGCATAATTACATGCAACTAATCCTATAGTAAGTACATGTTTTTAATTAATATTAATCAGTACTTAAATGTATAATTACACTGTAACAATGAAGTGTAGCCATTAAATGATATAGTTTATATTTTTCATTATTACACGGATAATTTTTAACGTGAAATTATAGCGAATTAAAATAATGTAATGTCAGTTAGACATTAGACAATATAACAATGGCAGTAGGGCTGTAAAATGATTAATCGCATCCAAAATAAAAGTTTGTGTTTCCATAATATATGTGTGTGAACTGTGTATAATTATTTTGTATATAAATACACACACATGCATGTATATATTTAAGAAATATTTGCATGTGTATATACTCTCTCTCTCTCTCTCTCTCTCTCTCTCTCTATATATATATATATATATATATATGTATATTAAATATAATTTATATTTTATAAAAATATATAAATATTATTTTTTTCTTAAATATATACATGCATACATATATTATACAATACAATACTATATATATATATATATATATATATACACAAAATAATTATACACAGTATACACACATATATTATGGAAGCACAAACTTTTATTTTGGATGCGATTAATCGTTTCTCAGCCCTAAATGGCAGCTATACATTCATAGACTATAGCTGCAAAACGGTGGCATGTGGTTTAAAATATTACTGATTTGCTATATTTGCCATTTAAAATTCATTCTAATGGACGAATCACCCAAAAACAGTGATCTGCTTAAATCAGCATCAGTGTTAAAAATCTAAAATTCAAAATATCACAGAAAACCAAGTCTTTAGGTTTGTAGAGCATAAAAACATGAATTACCATTAATATTCAGTTATATTATCGATTTAACACTATTCACAGTATCAGATATTAATAAATCTTGATCTGAATGACTCTTCAGTCTTCTGTAGAGCTGCTTTACTGCTGAATTTAATTAGTCTCATAATTGATGAATTTTGTTCCTGTTTATTAAGCTGCTTTGAAACAGTGTATTGTATAAAAGACCAACGCTACCGAATGTTTCATCACTGATTGTTTCCCGTCGGCACAGGGTAAAAATGGCGTAAACATGGAGAAGCCTGGATGAAGTGTCGGGACGTCTGGCGCTTCACCCCCAGTCTTGTTTTCAGGATCATTAAGCCCCAGCGCTCCACAGTTTGCCTGACAGAATGAGAAACAGCAGCGCTCTCACCCCGCAGGTATCGGCAGCATTATTACTGCAGAAAACACTCTCGTTAGGGCCCTTCTTACAGCTCAAGGGGGAACGGGTAATTAGGGGGACAAACACGGCTGGAAAACGAGACGATTACACCTGTGGACTTTGAGTTTCTGCGCAGTCTGCGTGCCGGTTCTTCTGCGGAGGGAGAAAGTGAAGGACCGACACCGTCAGCTCAAGCAAAGCTGTTATGAAAATGATCTTCCAATTAGCAGAACCGGGAGCTTCTCTTGACGAGCTCTTTCCGCTTCAGTTCAGTCGGTTCTCTCGTTAATTCTGCATGGTTTTATGGGAGTGTATGAATCAGACCGGTGATCACTGAAGCCGTTTCTTCACACACACAGGAGGAAAACTTCATGTTGACTTGTCATATGGATCTACTTACTTTTAGAAAACTATGGGTTATTTTAGGTTTTTGGAAACACTGGGGTTCTCGACTCAATTTTAATGAGCGCTTTATGCCAAAAATATTCTGTATTAGGAGAAATTCAATTCACATTATTACAGCTTTACAGAAAATGCATGAGTCCACATTACAATTTACAGTGATCTGTTATCAGAGGGAACTGAGTTATGTATTTCAGAAATGTACATATACAAAATCACAGTTAGTTAACAATAAATTAAACAATGTAATAATTTAAGACCGAAACAATGAGCTCATTGAAGTAATGAATACTTGTTTGTTAACAAATGATTATGAAATATAGAAATCATTCTTGTAGTGATGATGTTTACAAGTTTAATTAGAATTAAAAATGAATTAAAAGAAAATGAATCGTTTGAAACTAAATCCATAAAATAAGGTTCTAGATATGAAAGGTTCCACACAGACCCTTTTCTTATCATTTCTCTGAGTGAAGACATCCGGACACATGATGAAAATGAAAAGGCAAAATTGACAGAAAAAGCAGAAACTCGAGGTGTGTGAAATCAAGACGGATCTGATGGTTTTTACGGCTGGCCTTTTGTTGAAACACGAGTTAGTTCCAGCGTTTAACCCCGGCGCATTAATTCCTCTCGGCCCCTGGTGTTATTAGCAGGAGTTAATGAAATACACCGATACACTCCTTCATTCCTGCAAGAAAAACCTGCTGTAAATTTCAGCCGCCCGTTTGCACATCAATTGTAATCTTGGGTGAGGAGAGGAAGTGTATAACATCACTCCGACATCAGCATATTCACCAGCACGGGGTGTAAAACACCTGCTATATTTTATTACCTCTTACTGTACATAAAATTAAACCTTTGCCTTTCTTTAGAGAGCGTCATACAGACACTGCAGGAAAGTGTTTTTTTTTTCATGCACAGGTCCATTTTGAGATTTTTGCTGCATAACGTGACTAGTGGAAAGAAAACATCCAAAACACACATTTAAGTGTTTATTTTATTGCACTTTATCTATTTGCACACACCAAACTTTACAGTTTTAATCATATCTATATTCTGAAGGTCTTTTAATATAGTTTACCTGATTCATAGAGCATTGTTTTTCCTAAAAACATGGTGAAAATGTATTTTCTTCTGTCTCTTGACAGTATTTTCTGATTTCTGGAGCGATAATAATTCAAATCCCCTCTGAAAAAACCTTTAACTTTAATATGTTTACAATTATTAACCTGGCTTTATCCAATGATCAGTTTTAAGTTCTGGAAATGTATGCAAAAATGTGTGCATATTTAATTAGGTAAAGCCTCATTTGTATATTTAAGCATAACATTTCAGAAAACTTGTTTTATATCAGCATAAAAAGTTATTTATACATCATTCATGGAACGTTTAAGTTTGTCTAACATTTTTTAAATGTTACTACTTGTTTCAGAACGTTCAGAAAGCATTTAAAATTAATGTTTCATAATGTGTGAAGAATGATGCAATGAAATGTTCCATTAACGTTCACATAACCGATAAAAAGCGGTTTAAAACATTTAATTGAACGTTCAGAGCACATTCAGAATCGCTGAGCACATTCAGATTATTCTGACGTCACAAACGACCTTTCAGATCAACGTGTGATCGTCAACCAGTGGATCTCTGAGCTGAGTGAGTGAGTGGAGGCGGGGCTCATTTGCATATTTATAGAACCGCGCATACTAAATGAGGGAAGAGTGTCGAGTTACATTCAAGATATTTTAAAGGGGACATATCATGCTAAATCCACTTTTTTAGCCCTTAAATGCATTTTGTTGTATATTTGGAGTGTTTAGAAGTACAGAAAATTTGAAATTATTCTCTTCAGGTGCTTCGTTGATATCTTTATATTCTGTTTTGGTCATATTTTTCAACCTGTTCCGATTTTTCTGTTCTCTATGACGTTTTTTGAACTATTACGTCACAGTATTTGCAGCGGGACTGCCAAATAAGGACATTGACTTCCGGCCCACCACTTCGAGCAATCCGCCATTTTTATTTCTCGCTGCAATTTTGTAGTCCAAGCTAAAGGATGCAGAAGTTACGAGAGGGTACGTTAAAATGTTCGGTTGTTGGATGTAGTAACCCACACGCTTCATTACACCGTCTAATGTAGATGAACTGCTGCGCTTGTGGCGCATGTTTAACTGAAAGAACGAGCAGAGAGAGAGACCCGGTCGCGCGCGCGCACTCTCTCTCTTCGGAGCCAGGCGAAAGTGTAAACAAGACTTCACCGTCTCCAAACTAGACGCTGTCTTGCTCTCTCTCCCTCGCACATATTAATCAAAATAAATCGTCACGGTGGTAAAAGGTCGGAAGACCAAAGTTTCATGTGTAAATACAGTACACACCATTGCGATACATCCATATGAAGACGTTGTTCTGCAGGTTCGTCGTCTTCATTTTCATCTCGCTCCGGCTCCGACTCTGGCTCGAACATGTAAGGCTGGCTGGACAAGTCTTATGTTGTTGATATTTTGTTAATAACGTGTGAATAAAACGTTTATGTGCCGCTAGATAATCGTATCTCTGCTATCAAACTACAAAAATGGCCGAACGGGGTGGAGTTGAACCGAGTGTGGGCGGGGTATGAAGTGTCTCAATTGTATTTAAAGAGACCGCACCAAAACGAGTTGCTCTCAGACGCACATCAGAAAAGGGGTAGAAAAGGGGCCTGTGGAGCTATAATAATGAGGAATTCAGACCCAAGCATTGCAGTTCCGCTTTATATAGACTACAAATGTATGATTTATATGTAAAAAGGAACGATTTAAAAGCATGATATGTCTCCTTTAAGGCATGAAGAATTTTTTGTTTTTAAGGAAAAAAACGCTTAAATGTGTAATTTTGGTGATCAAAGATGAGTTTTGACTACAGAGGGACTTTAATGAATGAACTGTCATTAATCAACTAGAGAAATCTATTAGTTTACCCTATTCACCTGTAGTGTCTTGCCTTAAAAGTCTTTTACCGCAATAATCCTATAGACACCTTTGTCTTGTTATCAAAATGTCAAATTCTTGATATTTCAAGTGAAAAAAAAAAAAAAAAGTAAAGTAAAAATGTGGCAGATCCTCAAGATGAAATACACTTCAGGATATCTTCTTTGACAACAAGCCTCAGAATCTGACGCGGTTTTCCTTCTCAGGAAGATGTGTGTTGTTTTGACGATGTATTGATGTTTTTCTCTGTAAAACAAGGCAGAGATGCTCATTAAGAACGTGGTTTTTGCTGTGCTTGACTTGGGCAAACAGATGCCGGTCCTGAAGCGGCGAGAGGCCTGTCTGTAATCCTCTGACGGGTTTAATACTGTGAGGAACTGAGCCAGATATACAGTACATGTTCATTACAGAACACAGCGCCACGACGCACAACATTAACACCGTCATTTACGTGAAATGACTCCCATAATGCAGCAGTAATTTAATTCGTTTGACCAGTACCGTGGAAAGATTCAGAGAGGGAGCCGTGATTATTCTGACAGAATAAAACCCTTTCTACTGTACACACACACACACTGAAACTGACACACACACACTGAAACTGACGTGCTTGTGCTTCACTGCCGTCATGATGCGTCAATCAGCGGTTTTCATCCACCTACTGTTATTCAGATTTTGGGCTATCGCATAAAAAACAATAGGAAACACGCATAAATTTAAAAAAAAGTCATTAAATGTGTATGCTCTTAATTGAAGCGGATAATTTTTTAATCATATAAGACATGCACATAAACTATTATGGAAACACATTTACTGAATAAATCCCTCAAAACCTCAGAGGCCAGGAATCTGATGGGATTGGATCAAATCTGGAAGATGGGTGTTCAAAAGGAAAAGGATTCTGAAATCAGATTAGATAACAAAATCCAATCTTGGTTTTGATCGGGATCAAAACATCAGGATTATCCTGATCCCGGCAGAAGGGTGGATTTTAGGAAGAAAAATGTAATAAAACTTTAAAAATACAACATTTTTATCATGTAATACACACACACATTTTTATTTTGCTTTTGATTAGTTTAACTGATTAAGTAATACATTCGAAGTAGACATTAGGCTACATATTAGCCTACTTTAAAGTATAAAAGTGAT